>NW_006409016.1:349022-368205 GCF_000296735.1 Chrysochloris asiatica | reverse complement strand
CTGTGCTCTTTGACCTTCATCAGTAAATGTTTCAAGTCCTCTTCACTTTCAGCAAGCAAGGTTGTATCATCTGCATATCTCAGGTTGTTAATAAGTCTTCCTCCAATCCTGATCCTTAGAGAGGGTGAAATGATCCAAAATTGTGAATCACCAGTGAAAGAACTCTCATCAATGAGAAACTTGTTATTATTGCTAGGTGCCGTCGAGTTGCTTCTGACTCATAGCTACTGTATGCACAGCAGCAGGAAACACTGCCTGATCCTGCGCCAACCTCACAATCATTGTTATGCTGCAGCCCATTGCTGCTGCCACTGGGCCAACCCATCTCACTTTACCAAGCATGATGTCCTTCTTCAGGTACTGTTCCCTCTGAAGTCTGAAGTATAAAAGACGAAATCTGGTCACCTTGGCTTCTAAAGAGTATTCTGATTGTACTTCTTCCCAGATTCATTTGTCTTTTAACAGATCATGATACTTTTTTTTAAATGTTTTATTGTGAATTATGTGGTAGTTTACATGGGAGAACATTAACTTTACATTCATCCTATCGTATATCGTTTCATTGCCATGATTACAGTCTCCTCCACGCATCATCAAACAACCAAAGGGTATATCCCCCAAGTCATCAGCACACAGCCCCTCTCCCTCTCTGGGTCTAGAGTCCCCAGCTGCTCCATCTCTCCATGTCATCGTCTCTGCCTCCATCTCTGGTATCCCTGTTTCTCTGGGTAAGGTCCTGCACTCCGCTCTTCTCCGTTGGTGGTCCCAGGAACCTCCCCACCTGGACTGCCAAGTCAACCAGTCCCCTCCTTTTGCTACAAAACTTCTACCTTTACATTTCCAACCCTCACAGTCAGTCCTGATAACAATTATTCACTATTGTACCACAAGAGTCCTATTCTAATCTCCTTTCATCAGCCCCACCCAGACAGATTGGATACTACTCAGTGGAGATTCTACCTTCCTCCGCGCCCTCTGGATCTAGGCTCCCTCTTGAAAGCTTGTAAGCCAGTCACGTCTTGTCTTTGTAGCCCCCACATTTTGGGTAGCTAATGTCCAAGTTGCTCATCCCTGCAGCCCTGTGTACCGAGGGGGTGGAAATGGTCCTTGCTGTAAAGATTTGTTCCCTCTTTTGAGCTACTGCATCCATAGGTGTAGGTCAAGTTCATCAAATTGTAGCAGATTACTCTTTTTTTCCCCTCTTCTTTCTTCTTCTAGTAGAGTTCTGTTCATCCAGCCATTGAAGCCAGGTCAAGTGGGTATTATCTGTAAGTGTGGGTGTTCTTGTGAATCATGGTACTTTTAATATTCTCCTCCAACAAGGAGCTCTGGTAGTGTTGTGGTTAAGAATTGGGCTGCGAACCTCAAGGTCATCAGTTCGAAACTACCAGCTGTTCCATGGGAGAAAGATGAGGCTTTCTGCTCCTATAAAGATTTACAGCCTCAGAAACCTTATGCAGGTCACTATGAGTTGGAACCGACTCCATGGCACATAACCAACAACAACAACACTATAGCTCAAATGACCTCTGTAGGAAAGGTGAAAATGTCATTTTCAAAGGGAAATTTTTGGAATTTTGAGTATAAACAATGTCTCCACATAAACCAAGAGATAGATGTTAGAACATAACAAGGGGATGCTGAATGGTTTACAATCACGAAAGGTGTGCACCGGAGTTGTATTATTTCACCATATTTATTCAATCTATATATTGTCATTGTTGGTAAGTGCTGTTGAATCAGTTCCAACTCATAGTGATCTTGTTTGAACCATTAACTTTGTGGTTCAAACTGAACTTGAGGTCCAGTGATTTATCCCTCAACGCAACACCAGGATTCAAACTGTATGTTGAGCAAATAATCCAAGGAACTGTATTATACAAAGAAGAGAGTGGAATCAGGATTGGAGGAAGATTCATTAACAATCTGCGATAAGAAGATGATGTAACGGCGCTTGCTGAAATCCCAAAGGACTTAAAATACTTACTTATGAAGATCAAAGACCACAACCTTCAGTACGAATTACACCTCAGTGTAAAGGAAAAAAAAAAAAAAAAAAAAAAACTCCTCACAAATGGACCAATAAATAGCATTATGATCCATGGAGAAAGGATTGAAATTGTCAAAGACTTCATTTTGCTTAGATCCACAATCAACACTCATGAAAGCAGCAGTCACTAGGCAAATCTGCTGCACAAGACTTCTGTAAAATGTTCAAGGACAAAGATGATCAATTTGAGGACTAAGGTGTGCCTGACCCAAGAGGGGTATTTTAAATTGCCTCATATGCTTGTGAAAGTTGGACAATGAATAAAAATCCCTGACGTGATAGAACAAAAGCCAAATCCTATACTCATGGCCTTTCTTCTACACTATAAGGCCCTGTGAATGGAAGGATAGACTTCACAATTAAACATATTAGAAAGTTGACATTTAAGAGCCCATGGCTAAACATTAGGGGTAGTACAGAACTAGAAACCCTGTATGCTCTAAGAGATGGTGTTCAGAAATCTCTCTTTTTATATCTCAAGCAAAGGAAATCACCTCCATAAGGTGAAAGCAAACAATTTTGTTTGACAATAGTGCATTAGCAAGAAGATTCTCAATAGCTTTCAAAAGCTGTTATAGGAAAGAGAGTTGTTGTTAAATGCATAGTGACTTTGTATGGGATTTCTGAGGTGGGTTTGTATGGTGGATTTGTATTGCCAATCTTGGGGGTTAGCCATTCAGTGCTTATCCTATATCATCACACCAGGACCCCTGTTACATGAAAGAGACAAGATAGGAAGAAGTCAGTTCTGACTGGTCCTCTAGATCAGAGCACAGCTCCCCCTCCCACCCCACCCCACCCCCAAAAAAACCCTGTAATGCAGAACCAGTGTTGTTTGTAAATTACTTGTATTTTTTTTAATTTCCAAACAGACACAGATTTTTATATTTTGTCAAATACAATACTTAATTACTGCAAAAGTGAATTAAAGACTCAAAGATGCATAAAATACAATCCCGTTGTCTTCATTATTATTAGATTTAACAGGCAAAAGGCTACTCTGCCAAATTGTAAGAAGTATTTCTGAATTCGCTCTCAATTTCTGTATTAATTTCATCTGTACCAGTAACCATTCATGGACCAGCATTAACCTTGGCTTGAGTTCTGAGTAGCACTGCTTTGACTCAAGTGGGGTTTCAAATCCTCATGATGCAAAAGTCCACTCTTACATAGAAAAAAAACAGGGAAGATGACTTAAAAGATTTTCTACAAAATAGAGGTTCCTAATATGGTTTGAATCATCACATTGAACACTAAAGTGATGTTGTTGTTGTGTACCCTGGGTCAATTACAACTCAGAGCAACCGATAGGACAGAGTAGAACTGCCCAAAGGCTTTCTAAGGCTGCAATCTTTACAGAAGCAGACTGCCACATCTTTCTCTTGAAGGCTGGTGGGTTTAAATGACTGACCTTCTAGCTAGCTACTGAACAGTGAACCATGGCACCAAAAGTGTACTTGGCCAATAAAACAATAGAAGGACCTGCAATTTTACGTTGTCTGTTGTCAGGAGGGACCAGTGGCTGGAGAAGGATATCATGTTTGGTAAGGTGGAGGGTCAGAGAAAAAGAGATGGATTGGCAAAATGGCAGCATCAATGGGCTCAAGTGTGGCAACAATTCTGAGGTGGGCCTAGTACTGGGCAGTGTTTCGTTCTGCTGTGCATAGGGTCACTATGAGTCGGTACCAACTCGATGGCACCTAACAATGACATAAGGGGCACCAGAAATAAAACCAAACCTGTTGCAGTTGAGTTGATTCTTACTCATGGTGACACTGTTCTAGATGTCTCTGAAATTAGAGAATGAACAGAATCCAGCTTTTTAAGTCCCTTTGTCCTTTTAGGGCAATGACAAACTCTGGAATTCTGCAAAGGACTCATAAACATACTGCACATTCTACATGTAAGGTATTTATATTCCATAAAGTGATATCTGATCACTCTGGTCCTGACTAAAGAACCATGGGACTTTTCAGGCCAGACCCTAGATAATTGTAAGTCTTTACCTAGCAGGCCTCAGGGGGGAAATGCCTCCCTGCACAATCTCTGAAATCAGTTCCAGTCAAGAGGGTGCTTGGGCCTCAGTCCCCTCCCCACCCCCCAGGTCATGCTTTTACTTATATACATTCATAGCCTAATGGGATTTGGTGTTTGGTGGTCTGATTATGGGATGGTTTTCTGCAGAGACATTGTTCAGGTATCTGTGGGACAATAACACAAGTGCTACATTCCTTTTGTTGGAACCCCAGACTGAGAGGAGAAAGAAAGTGGGTTTGCAAAACGATTGGAAGAAATAAATGGGTGAAATCTTCCCATATTTGGCAGAAAATAAATCCACAAATGCAGGAAGTTGCCCAGACTCCAAAGAGGATAAACACAAGGCAATCCAAAAATCAGGATGTCACCATGAGATTTGGAATTCTGAAATTCTAAGTTACCCCAAGATACGTCCCCACTGAGAGAAGTTAGAGATACACCGATGGATCCAAACAGCTTGAATGAAGTTCAATCCTGCTCCTGTATTCTGGGGCAGAAATAAGAGGAAGCTGATTGGGTTCTGCCCAACAGTCAACAGTACAACCATGCCCCTCTGAAAAAATGTCATGGACATTGCTTTTGGCAGTTTGGCACACAGGGAAACCCTGCAAGAATCCCAACCAATCCCTCCTTGGCCTCCATGCGAACTCTAGGAGGGTAAGCACTGGGTCAGTGATTCCAGTGGAGGTCTTAGGGCAGAGCCGAACCTTGGCCCTGGTTGTGGGTTGTCCTGGATCCCTCAGGGGTCAGGTTTGGACCTTAAGAAGTGCCACCTCAGAGTCTTTTGTGGGCGGTAGGTGCAGCAGTGAGTGGCCAGGCTTTTCCAAGATCCCTCCAGCGTGGGCTGGCGCCCCTTGAACAGCTGCTGGAGGCCACTGGGGAGCAGGTGGGGCACACAGCAGCCTCAGGGGCCCAATTTTAAACTCGATTTTCAACTTTTTCGTTCCTTAAGTCATCCTCTCTACAGATCCTGTTTTCGTCTTTGTCCTGGGAGGGGAGGGTCCTTTCAGGAGTAGGAGGGATTGGGCATAATCCACTGGTCCCACATGAAAGGGTCTTTCAATGTGGAAGGTTCAATGGATGTAGCCCCAGAATACATTCCCTGGTGGATGTGGTCAAAGGCTTGGGTCAGCTAAGGGAAAGCTTTCCAACTGTGAGGCCTCCAAGAGGGTCACTGGGGTGTTGTCCACAGCATAGGTCAGCATCATTCCCAGAAGTCCACAGGAGACATTGAGGTGCCTGGATTCAGGGAAGTGGGGCTTCAGAGGAACAACCAATAATTTAACTCTATACTAGGCTGGTTGCTAATTGCTTCCAGGCAAGTGTAGCCAGATAGCAAATTTCCTGTAGCACATAGGCTTATTGTTCTCAAGTTCCAGCCCACAGCAACGTGAAATCACTTGCATTGGGCGCCAGACTGTAACTCAAACCTGGATTTCAGTTTGTGGAAGATTAGGCTACCTTTATGGGAAAGTTGCTTTGAGAGCAGTATGTCAGTTTTAAGAAACCCTGTTCCCATAAAGGTTTAGTCTCTGGAACCCTATATAAGGGTGCTATGAGTCAGAACTAACCTGATAGCAGTGGGTTTTTGGATTTGGTGGCACAGTGGTTAAGTATTCATCTGCCACTCGAAAGGCTGGCAGTTTGAACACACCATGGCAGTTTGACATGGACATAAAAGTTTGGATGGAATTTGAGGTTATTTGTGGACTTGGGAACACTACGGGGACAATTCTACTCTATAGGATCACTATGACTCAAAATCGACTGGAGGGAGACAGATTTTGTCCCCTCTTCCTTCTGTTTATATGATATTTATGGAGTTCTGCTGCTAACCCAAAGGTCAGTAGTTCAAACCCACCAGATGTTCTTCTTTGGACAAAGAAAATTAATAAAATCAATAAAAGAATACAGGCTAGGAAACCCTATGGTGCAATACTACTCAGCTCACTGGGGTTGCTATGAGATGGAATCCACTTGACCAAAGTGGGCATCGGGTGGGTGTCGATTTGGAATGACTAAGTGTGGACACTGTGGAGCACATCCACACCTCCCCCACTCTAAGTCCTGTTTTCTATTCCAATAAAAAGGAAAGGTAAACAGAAAGCCATACCTAATGCAGGTCTTGAGACCTGTTGAGACCTGTGTGACCACCTCTGTGGCCTCAGAGAGTCCCCTAAGAACATTTGATGACAGCCTTTTGGAATGTTATAACAGCAGGTCTGTATTACACGGAGACATTAGAGGAACAATGCATACCTGGAGAAGAGAAGAATTGGAGGTTGATTTTTGGGTACCTTTGGAAAGGCACAGCTTCAGCTAAGGATGGAGCCATTTAATGGAAGGCTACTTAATACTGCTGTGGCACTGTGCAATAAGTGTAGGACTGCAAGGTCACCGGTTCAAGCTCACCAGCCGCTCCTTGAAAACTTTATACTGGGTCACTATGAGTGGAAACTGACTCACTGGCAAATAACAACAACACTTAATGGTAGATGGAGTTTCAGGTTATTGAAGGAAAAGTGTTGTTCTTCAGAAGTTCTTGGATTTCTAGAACAGAGATGTCCAGTAGAACTTTCCACTGGTGAGCGCTTGAGATGTGACTAATGCGACGAAGGAACTGGATTTTTATTTTGAATTAATTTGAGCTTAAATCATCACGTGGGTCTTGCACCTACTGGAAACAGCCCAGTTCTAGAAGATCCATGAGTGGCCTGGAGTACATTTTTGGAAAATTGCATGAATGTTTGTAGACTTGAATATGAATATTACTTTCTTTTAGAAGTGAGTCCATACTTTCATCAGATTAAGCAACCATTTAAAAGACTAAGAACTTCTGCTTTAGAGCTTTGGTGAAAAGGAAAGGAAGGAAGGAAGGAAGCCACTGGTTTTCTCCTTTCTTTTGTTTCCTGTACTAGGCTGTAGGTGGCTCCACAACTGTTAGATAAGTTCTAAACTGCGGGAAGGGAACGGTGGCTGTGGCCCTGGGCTGTGCAATCCAGGCCTCCTTGAATCACGGTTCTGTGTTTAAAGAATATGATACTGACTCTGAAGTCTTCCTTCAGCACTTTAGGAAGCTCTAATACCAACAGATGGCCAGCCCTCGTCAAGCTTCCTACAACCTCTTGGAGCTTTGCTACCAGTGGGTGAAGTCAGCAATGTGTTCTAGGGAAGCAATCTTGGAGCAGCTAGTGTTTGAGCAGCTTCTAAGTATTCTGCCCATGAAGATAGGAAAATAGATGAGACAATAACCCCCAGAGAATAGAGCAAGAGTTGTGGTCTTGTTAGAAAAACTACAGACAGAACTACAGATGCCAGAGCAGCAGCTGGGAAAAGAAATTAGGATCTCTGTCATTGTTATTGTTGTTGTTAGGTGCCATCAAGTCGGTACAAACTCGAAGTGACCCTGTGCACAACAGAACGAAATACTGTCTGGTCCTATGTCAACCTCACAATGGTTGTTATGTTTGATACCTTTGCTGTTGTGACTGTGCCAATCCATCTCACTGGGGGTCTTCCTTTTTTTCTCCGACCCTCCAATTTAACAAATATGATGTCCTTCTCCAGGGACTGGTCCCTCCTGATAATAGGTCTGAAGTATGAGAGACGAAGTCTGGCCATCCTTGCTTCCAAGGAGCATTCTGGTTGTACTTCTTCCAACACAGACTGGTACTTTTAATATTCTCTTCCAACACCATAACTCAAAAGGATCAATTCTTCTGCGGTCTTTCTTACTCACTGTCCAACTTTCACATGCATATGAGGTTATTGAAAATGCCATGGCGTGGGTCAAATGTACCTTAGTCCTTCAACTGACATCTTTGCTCTTTGACACTTTAAAGAGGTCTTGTGCAGCAGATTTGCCCATTGCAGTATGTCCTTTGATTTCTTGACTGTTGCTTCCATGAGTGTTGATGGTTGATCACTGCAAAATGAAGTCTTTGACAATTTCAATCTTTTCTCCATTCATATGGGTGTTATTTGTTGGCCGGTTAGTGAGGATTCTTGTTTTCTTTACACTGAGGTACAACCCATACCGAAGGCTGTGGCCTTTGATCTTCATCAGTAAGTATTTTAAGTTCTCTTCACTTTCAGCTAGCAAAGCTGTATCATCTACGTATCTCAGGTTGTTAATGATCCTGATGCCACTTATTTTCTTCATATAATCCAGCTTCTCGGATTACTTGCTCAACATACAGATTGAGTAAGTATGGTGAAAGAATACAATCCTGGTGCACACCATTTGACGTTCCCTTGTTCTGTTCAAACAACTACCTTTTGGTCTATGTTTAGGCTCCTCATGAGCACAATTAAGTGTTCTGGAATACTCATTCTCCACAATATTGTACATAGCTTGCCATGATCCACACAATTAAAAGCTTTTGCACAGTCAATAAAGCACAGGTAGACATCTTTCTGGTATTCTCTGCTTTCAGCCAAGATTCATCTGACTTCAGCAATGATATTCCTCATCCCCCATCCTCTTCTGAATTTGACTTTAACCTCTGAAAGTTCTCTGCCAATGTATGGTTGCAGCCGTTTTTGAGTTATCTTTAGGAAAATTTTACTTGCATATGTTGTTAATGATATTGTCCAATGGTTTCCACATTCCCTTGGGTCACCTCTCTTTGGAAAGGGGGCAAATATGGATCTTCCAGTCAGTTAGCCGGGTAGTTGTCTTCCAGATTTCTTGATATAGATGGGTGAGTGTCTCTAGTGCTGCATTAGTTTGTTGAAAGATTTCAATTTGTAGTCCATCAATTTCCAGAGTCTTCTTCTTTGTCAATGCCTTCAGTGCACCTTGAACTTTTTCAGGAACTCTCATCAATGAGAAACTTGTTATTATTGCTAGGTGCCATCAAGTTGGTTCTTATGCATAGCTACCGTATGCACAACAGAAGGAAACACTGCCCAGTCCTGCACCAACCTTACAATCATTGTTGCTGCTTACACTATGCCAATCAATCTCAATGGGGTCTCCCTCCTTTTCGCTGACCCACTTTACCAAGCATGATGTCCTTCTCCAGGGACTATTCCCTCTGAAATCTGAAGTATAAGAGACGAAGTCTGGTCACCTTGGCTTCTAAAGAGCATTCTAGTTGTACCTCTTCCAAAACAGATATGTGTTCTAGCAGATCATGGTGCTTTTTTAATATTCTCCTCCAACACTATAACTCAAATGCATCAATTCTTCTATGATCTTCCTTATTAACTGTCCAACTCTCAAATGCATATGTCATGAATGAAAATACCATGGTTTGGATCAGGAGCACCTTAGTCCTAAAACTGACAGCTTTGCTCTTGAACGCTTTAAAGAGGTCTTGTGTATCAGATTTGCATAGTGTAATACGTTGTTTAATTTCCTGACTGCCGCTTTTATGATATTGATGGTGCATCCAAACAAAATGAAGAAGTCTTTGACAGTTTCGATATTTTCTCCTTTATCATGATGTAATTTATTGCTCCAGTGGTAAGGATTTTTTGTTTTCTTTACACTGAGGTGTAACCCATACTGAGGGCTGTAGTCTTTAATCTTCATCAAGAAGTAGTTTAAGTTCCCTTCAGTTTCAGCAAGCAAGGCTGTGTCATCTGCATATTGCAGATTGTTAAGGAGTCATCCTCCAATCCTGATACCATGTTCTACTTCATATAATCCAGATTCTTGGATTATTTGCTCAACATACAGATTGAATAACTATGGTGAAAAAATAGGATCCTTACACACACTTCTCTTGATTTTTAACCTGTCAGTGTCCCCTTCTTTCTTCAACGACTGCCTGTTGGTCTGTGTACAGGTTCTTCATGAGCACAATTAAGTGTTCCAGAATACTCATTCTCTGCAATGTTGTCCATAGTTTGTCATGATCCACACAGTCAAAAGCCTTTGCACAACCTATAAAGCACAGGTAAACATCTTTCTGGTATTCTCTGATTTCAGTCAATGATATCCCTAATTCCACATCCTATTCTGAATCCGTCTTGAACCTCTGGCAGTTCCCTATCCATGTACTATCGCAGCTATTTAAAAATTATTTTTAGAAAAATTTTACTTGCATGTGCTATTAATGATATTGTTTGATGGTTTCTGAATCCCATTTGGTCACCTCTCTTTGGAATGGGCACAAATATGGATCTCTTCCAATGAGTTGGACAGGTAACTATACTCCAAATTTCCTGGCATAGGTGAGTAAGTGTCTCAAGTGCAGCATCACTTTATTGAAAGATTTCGACTTTTATTTCATCAATTCCCGGTGCCTTATTCTTTGCCAATGCGTTTAGTGCACCTTGGACTTCTTCCTTCAGTATCATTGACTCTTGATCATATGCTACCTCTTGAAATGGTTGAACACTGACCATTTCTTTTTGGTACAGTGACTCTGTGTGAAATTCTTTCCATCTTCTTTTGATGCTTTCTGTATTATTCCATATTTTGCACATGCAGTCCTTCAGTATTTCAAGTCAAGGCTTGATTTTTTTTTTTTTTTCCTTCAGTTCTTTTAGTTTGGGAAATGCTGAGCGTGTTCTTCCCTTTTGGTTTTCTAACTCCAGTTAGAGCACAGTTCATTGTAATGTTTGACTTTGTCTTCTCAGGCCACCCTTTGAGAAACTTGGGCCATTCTAACACCATGTTCTATAGAAAGGACTCCAAGTTGTCTGTGTCAGTCCGTGTTTTGGTTTATTTTTAGTTTGATTTTCTTTTTCAGTGCATAGCACAACCCTGGTGCATAGTGAGTTCTTTCCAAACAAGAGAGTGAAAATATATGTCCTATAAGACAGCACACACTATTCTGACCACTCGGAGCTTCCCAGGCTTTATGATCAACATTTTCCATGGGGAGGGGGCGGCTTGCAAAAAATGAGTTTAGAGAATATCACCAAGTTGGAAATTGTTTCTAAGTTGGTGCCACTTTATATGTCTATCATCCTCTCTATAGAAACTTCTAATCCCAGGGTCCAGAGAGCTTTATTCTTCCTCTCTTCTGTCTACACTTTCCCATAGAAAGAGCACTTGCAAGTATGTGTTTGTGTGCTGTAAGAATGTGCCCTAGGAGTTTAGATTTGGACTGCATGATGGAAGGTAGAATCCCCACTGAGTGGTTTTCATCCTGTCTAGATGTTAATACTGTATAAGCCGTTTGAACAGCAAAGTCGGCAGTTCAAGCTCACTAGCTGCTCCTCGGAAACCCTATACAGGGTTGCTATGGGTTGTAACCAACTCAACGGCACTTAACAACAACAACATCAGCTAGGTCTGGTGAAAGGAGATGAGGACAAGACTTTCATGATTCAATAGTGAATACTTGTTATTATAACTAATTGTGATTGTTTCAACTGCAAAGTTAGAAGTTTTGTAGCAAAAAAAGGTGAGCGGTAGATTTTACAGTCCCAGAGCCGAGGACCCTGGGAGCATCAAAGGAGAAGAGCAGGAGCGGAGTGTGGGACCCTACCCAGAGAAGTGCCAAAGCCAGAGATGGAGGCAGAGATGATAACATGGAGAGACGGAGTAGCTGAGGATTCTAGACTCATGGAGGGAGAGGGAATGTGTGCTGGCAGCCGGGGGGGTGGGGGGCAGGCTTTCAGGGTGTGTCCTTTGGCTGTTTGAATGATTGTATATTCCTGAGTGTTCTGGTGCACATCCAACAACAACAACAACAACAAAACAAACCGAGGGAATAGAAGCAAATACTGTTAAATGATGAAGCATGCAGGGGATTGTAATCATTGCAATGAAACGAGCTGATGTTCCCCCTGTGTAAACCATCGCTTAATTCACTATAAAAACTTTGAAAAAATTAAAAAAAAAAGAATGTGCCCTAGGAAAAGCTCCTTAGTACAATTGCTTCCCTCCACAGCACCCACTGTCACAGTCAATGAGGCAGTGATTCTATAAAGCAAGGACTGAATGGCAACCTGAATACAGATCTTGGGGACTGGCAAACATGGGATACCTTCCCTTCTACTGATCCTCTCAAGACTGAAGCATAGAGAAAAGAGATTTATCTGCTCTTGTAGGTTCCTTAAAAACCTCCTTGTAATTTGAAGACAAAATAACCCAAAAGTCTGATAAGGCAGAAACCACCAACAAAAAAATCACAGAAACAGATATATAATTAGCCTTGAATCATGTGAAAATATTTTAGATTTCATACATGGTAATCAAACAAAATTGAAATAAAACTGGTATGATGAGTAGTAGGCTCTTTGTGAGCTGTTAAGAGGCATACCAAGAAAAAACGTATTCCTCACCCAAGGAAATCTGAGATCAGCACATTAGATAGTCAGGGTTGGTTTTTTTTTTTACTGAACCACTCCTCTGAGCATTTATACGTAAATGCACAGTATGAAACTAAGGGGATCAGGAGAGAGGAATATGAGTATGCAGTGTTCCCATAATATTTACTCACAGGATCTTTTTTGGGGAGTGTGTGCAGCACACCTAACATTTCTGAAAACTGTGTTGTGGAGCACAAGTTTGGGAAGGACTCATCTAATTAAACCTTTTCAGATTGTAGAAACCTCAGGCCTATAAAGGTTACCTGACATGGTAGAACAAAAGCCTCCATCCCCTGACTCAGAATTACATGGCTTTTCTTCCACACTGCACAGCCCTGCAGGTGACAGGACAGGCTTTCCAATTACACAGATTAGAAAGTTGACAGGAACCCAAAGCAGAACTAGAACCATTGTATTCTAAGAGCTGGTGTCCACAATTCTCTCTTTCTAGACCCCAGGTAGAGAGACTCACTTCTTTAGAGTGAAAGCAGGCAATTCTGTTTGACAACATCTTCCATATTCTCAATCATGCTTCCAAAAGACAGAATAAATAGGAAGAATTCAATTCTAAAGGTTTCTGTAGACCAGAGAGAGCACTGTTTCTACCACAATCTGTGGTGTAAAACCAGTGCTGTTTTTTATAGACTTGTTTTTGTACGTTTATTTAATTTCCGAAACATCTTTTGTCATGTTGTTGTTGTTGTGTGTCGTCGAGTCGGTTCCGACCCATAGAGACCCTGTAAAGGTTTTCCGAGGAGCAGCTGGTGAGCTTGAACCGCCAACCATGCAGTTCAAACAGCTTTGCAGTCTGGCACATTAACCCACAGCGCCACACCAGGACTGTTTTGTCATATACAATATAAAATTAGTACAAATTGAAATAAAGACCAAATTGCTTAAAATGCATGTCTGTTATATTTATAATTATTATATTTAATAGGCATAAAACTCCTCTGGCAAATGAGTATATAAACATTTCTGAGTTCTGTCTCAATTTTTGTATTTATCTCATCTGGATCCATAACAGTTTGTGGACGAGCACTTACCCTTCTCTGAATAGCACTGTGTAGGTTCAAGTGGAGATTTAGACTCTCGTTATGTAAATGTCTAGTTGTTGCTGTTGTGAAGTGCCATCGAGCCAGTGCCGACCCATAGCAACCCTGCATAGGGTTTCCGAGAAGCAGCTGGTGAGCTTGAGCCACCGACCTTGCAGTTCAAATGGCTTTACAGTCTGGCGCCACACCAGGACTCCAAATGTCAAGCAGGTAGCATTTAAAGAAAACAGGGAAGACAACTGAAAAAATTTCCCACAGAAAGATGTAAATCAGAAACATAATATGGTTTGAATCATCGCATTAAACACCGAAGTGATGTGTTTTATTGTGTTGCATAGGTCAATTACAACTCAGCAACCTATAGGACAGAACTGCCCCATAGACTATTGAAGGCTGCATTATTTTTAAATTTTCTCTTGTAGAGTGGCTGGAGGTTTCAAATCCTTGACCTTCCAATTAGCAGTTGAGAGCTTAACCACTGCACCAACAGTGTACTTGGCTAGAAACAGAAAACCTGTTACACTGAGTCCCTTCTTACTCATAGTGACACTGCTCTAGATGTCTCTGAAATCAGGGGATAAACAGAATGCAGCATAACAATCTTTTTGTCCTTTCAGGGCAATGACCAACTCTGGAATTCTGCAGAATATTCACAGACACTCACAAACACACCACACATACTCCATGTAAGGTTTTCATATTAAATCAAGTTGTACCTGAACACTCTGGTCCTGACTAAGGAACCATGGGACTTTTTAGGCCTGACCCTAGAGAACTACAAGTCTTTACCTGGCAGGCCTCAGGGGGAAAATACCTCCCCTCTACGGCCAATGCACTGCACTCTCTGAAATCAGTTTCAGTCAGGGCTCAGCTATGTCTCACCCCCTCATTGGTCATGCTTTTGCTTGTGTTCTTTGCTAGCCCAAGTGTCACCTGGTGTATGGTGGTCTGATTATGGGAGGCCTTCAGCAGAGACATTCCTTAAGTATCTGTGGGACAATAATGCAAAATTCTACACTCCTTTCATTGGAATCCAGAATGAGAGAAGAAAGAAAGTGGGTCTGTGAGAAAACTGGAAGAAATAATGGTTGAAACTTTTGTATATGTGGCATAAAATCAATCTGCAAATGAAAAAAGTTGTCCAAACTCCAAAAAGGATAAACAGAGAGCAATTCACGAGTCATTGAAAGTTGCCCCAAGAAACATCTCCACTGAAGGAAGTTAGAGATACACTGATGGTTCCAAACACCATGAATGAGGTTCCTTATCCCTCATTCCTTTTCCCTCCTGTAGGAGGAGTCTCACTGAATTCCACTCATGGGTTAGATCTAGCCACGCCCCTTTGACCTGGAGGCGGGGCCAGATCAGGGGCGTTATCTTTATCAGTTGGCGCCCAGGAAAATCCTGAGAGAATCTCAACCAATCCATCGTTGATCTCCACTTGAGCTCTAGGTGGGCAAGTACTTGCTGGAGAGCGGTGGGCACTGGGCTGGTGAGTCTGGCTGGCTGGGGTCTTAGGGCATGGCCGGCCTTGGGCTGGGTGCAGGTTGTCCCGAATCCTTAGGAAGTACCATCTCACTGCCTTTCTTGGGTGGTTGGCCCAGCAGGGGGCGGCTGAGCCTTTCCCGGGAATCCCTTCAGAGCGGCTGGCTGGGGCCCACTGAGGTGGCGGCAGGAGGCCTCTGGAGGCACGTGGGGCGCGCGGCAGCCTCAGGGGTCCAATTTTAAACCAGATTTTCAGCTTTTCCAGTCCTCAAGTCATCCAGTCTGCACACACTGCATTCTTCTTCCATCCTGAGGGTTTGAGGAAGAATCCACTTGTCCCGCGTGAAGGGGACTTTCTATGTGGAGGGGCCGATGGATGGAGCCAGGGAATAATTCAGTAGTCTCTGGTAGCGCAGTGGTTGCGAATCGGGCTGCGGGTTCCGCGGGAGAAAGATGAGGCGGTCTGCTCCTGTAAAGATTTACAGCCTCGGAAACCTTGTGTAGGGTCGCTATGAGTCGGAACCGACTCCACGGCACATAACAACAACAACAGGCTTGGATCAGACAGGGGAAAGTGGTCCCACTATGAGACCAAAAGGGCCATTGGGGGTGTCCATAGTCCAGGTCGGCACCGTTCCCGGATGCCCATAAGTGAAGGTGAGATGCCTAGGTTTAGCAACGTGGCAGTTTCAGAGGAACAATCAATATTCTAGCTCTGGTGTGGTGCTGTAGGATAAAACCTGCACGGAACCAGCAAGTTCGGCAGTTCAAATCCACCAGCCATTCCTTGGAAACTCTACACAGGGTAGCTATGAGTGGGAACCAACTGAACAGCACACAACATGCCAGGCTGGCTGTTCATGGCTTCCAAACAGCAGGAGAGCAAATTTATTGAAGTAGAAGGTCATATTGTTCTCGTGTTACAGCCCACTGCGATGCTAAATCACTTGCCCAGGGCCACAAGGTTAACCAGTAACTCAAACGTGGATTTTAGTCTATTTCCAAAGATTAAGGTTGCTTTGGGAGCATTTTGAGATTTTAAGAATCCCTGGTGCAGTGGTGGTTAAGTGTTCAGCTGCTAAGGGAAAGCTGAAGAAAGGTGTGGCTCTCTGCTCCCATAAAGATCTGCAGTCTCCAAAGCTCTTTATAGGGCAGCTATGAGTCCGACACTTAAAAACAACAAAACCAATGAAACAGAATGGACTTGAAAGTGGAGTTTGGGGCTTGGTAGCACAGTGGTTAAGCGTTCGTCTGCTGGAAAGGTTGGCTAGTCAAAGACATCAGTCGCTCCTGGGAGAAAGATGTGACATTCTGCTCCCATGAGTATGTGCAGCTTTGGAAGCACAATGGAGCAATTTTACTCCATCCTAAAGGGTCACTGTGAATTGGAATAGACTGAAGGGCAGAAAGGTTTATTTTGGTTTTATTGTATGTATGCACTTATGGAGCCTTAGTGATGCACTGGTTAAGTCCTCAGCGGCTAACCAAAAGATTAAAAGTTCAAACCCACTAGCTGCTCTGCCTCAAGAAAAAGATGTGGCAATCTGCTTCTGTAAAAAAAAAAAAAATTAAAGCCTTGGAAATTCTATAAGGCAATAATACTACTGTGTTCCATGGAGTCGTATGAGATTGGATCCACTTGACCGAGTGGATGTTGATTTTGGATGATAAGGTGTGGGCAGTCTAGAGTGCCTTCCCACCCCTTGCTCCCCCTTGCCCTGTTTCCTACTCCAGCAAAGGGGAAAGATGCAAAGAATGCCATGGTAAATGCAGGTCTTTAGACCTGTTGAGATGGGTGTGACCACCTCTGAGTACTCAGAGATTCTCCAAAGAACATTCTGATGAAAGCTAGTCTGCATGGAGACATTAGAGGAGCAATACATACCTGCAAACGAGAAGAATTGGGGTTTGATGACTTGGTCCTCTTGCAAAGCATGGCTCCAGCTAAAGGAAAGCCTTGTATTGAAGGGTATTTAATGTTCGATGGATTGTTCGGTTATTCAAGCATATTGCTAATATTCCTTCTCCTTTTCTTTCGGGGCCCATGTATATTCATAAATACACAAGAGTTCAAATGAAATGGGAGAGGTGTGGTAGTAATCTATAGGAGGTTCTAGAAGGGCAGGTGTTCGTCACCAGGGATTCTCCAGTAGAACTTTCCACTGGTGAGCGCTTGAGACAGGGCTAGTGTGACTGAGGAACTTGTTTTCTAAGTAGAAGCAATTTAAAGTTAATTCACCACCTGGGTCTTGTCCCCACCAGGACAGCCCTGTTCTAGAAGATCCATGAGTGTCCTGGAGATTTTGCAAACTTTAAAAAATTGTATGAATGTTTGTAGACTTGGATATGGATATAGCTTTCTCTCAGAAGTAAGTCCATGCCTTTCATCAGATTCTTAAAACCACCAAAAATATTAAGAACTTTTGCTTTAGGGCTTTGGTAAAAAGAAAGGAAAGCGTGCCTTCTTATAACCACTGCTGTTACTGCTTTTTTGTGTTTCCTATCCTAGGCTGTAGGTGGCTTCCTCAACTGTTAGATACGTTCTCAACAGCGGGAAGAGAGCAATGGCTGTGGCCCTGGGCTGTGCAATCCAGGCCTCCTTGAATCACGGCTCTATGACTAAAGAGTACGATACTGACTCTGAAGTCTTCCGTCAGCGCTTCAGGCAGTTCCAGTATCGACAGGCAACTGGACCTCGTGAAGCTTTCGACTACCTCTGGAAGCTTTGCTACCAGTGGTTGAAGCCGACCATGCACTCTAAAGAAGAAATCTTGGAGCAACTAGTGTTTGAGCAATTCCTGAACATTCTGCCTCCGGAGATACAGACCTGGGTGAGACTCTACCACCCAGAGAATAGAGAAAGAGTTATGGTGCTGGTAGAAGAATTACAGCGAGAACTAGTGATACCAGAGCAGCAGGTGAGAAAACAAGGTGGGGTCTCTGTCATTAGACAAAAAGAAATAGCAGAGGCATCTGGGATTAACTGATATGTTTGATCTTTGTGTTGTTTTTCAGGCTCAAGTCCTTTTCGCTTTTTTCTTTGCAGGATTCAGCATATGAGTCAGTTGGTGTTAAGGCTTAGACACAAACCCAATCTATAATAATTATTTGGTAATAGCCTTTAACTATCCTGAAGTAAAATTAATACTAAAGGTAACCTCTATGCATACATCCTCACAGCTAGACCAATTTATAACATCATGTTAAATTGAGACGAGATTGAATTTGCAAGATTTCCTTTTACTTAGATCCACAATCAACACTCATGGAAGTAGTAGTCAAGAAAGTAAAGATGTTACTTTGAGGACTACAGTGAGCCTGACCCAAGCTATAGTATTTTCAATTTTCTCATATGTATGAGGAAGACCTGAGATCGATGCATTTGAATCATGGTGTTGGCAAAGAGTATTGAAAGTATCGTGGAGTGCCAGAAGAATAAACAAATCTGTTTTGGGAGAAGTAAGGCCAAATTACTCCTTAGAAGCCAGGATGTTGAGACTTAGACTCTCATATTTTGCACATGTTGTCAGGAAGGACCAGTCCCTGGGGAAGGATATCATGTTTGGTAAAAGAGGAAGACCCCCAACGAGATGGATTAACATAGTTGCAGCAATAACAGGTTCAAACATAACAATTGTGAGGATAGTGCAGAACCAAGCAGTATTTTGATCTGTTATACATCAGTCAGTCAGAACCTACTTGTCAGAACCCACTTGATGGCACCCACCACCAACAGCAATGCATGTGCTAAATAAAAGGCACCCATATAAGATTCTATGGCCTTGGGACCTAATCTAGCCCATGGCATCTTTTTACAAAGACATGAGCTAGTAACAGTTCGCAATTTTTCAAGGGGCTATTTGAGACTTAGGTAGTTAGCTATCTAGAAATATGTATATATTGATAGATCTCAGAACAGACCCATATGAGGTCCACAAGTACAGTTAAGATCAAAGTGGACATACTGTGAAATACACTTTGTTGTTGGTAATTGCTGACAAGTCTCTTTTTTTTTTATGTTTTATTGTGAATTTTGTGATAGTTTACATGGGAGAACATTGGTTTTACATCGTATCATTGCCATGGTTACAATCCCCTCCATGCAATCCTTCCCCTGTGCCCACCAGGTCTTCAGCACACAGTTGCTCTCCCTCTCTGGATCTAAAGTCTCCAGCTGCTCCATCGCTCCACATCATCATCTCTGGCTCCATTTCAGGCATCACTGCTTCTCTGGGTAGGGTCCCGCTCTCTGCTCTTCTCCCTTGATGGTCCTAGGGACCTC
>NW_006409016.1:307819-341950 GCF_000296735.1 Chrysochloris asiatica | reverse complement strand
TGAGGTCTCTTTCCCTCCTTACAGCCTTCTCCTTCTCTTTCCTGTGTTAAAAAACACAAGAACAAAAAGCAAACAAGAAAAGTTCAAGGCCTGCTTTTGGGCTGAGTATCTGTCGGCCGCTTGGTTTTAAGTAGGTACTGTCTCTTTAAATTTCGAGGGGATCTATGCACATGCATAGTAGAACCCTCCGAGGGTGGGGCTGGAGTATCCACCAGCTCAGGGACCCCTATAGTCACCAGAATGGAGGTACGCAGACAGCAAGGGACCAACAAAAAGATACCAAAAAAAAAAGAAAAAAAAGTATGTCCACACCTCTATCTCTTCGGCTCTGTCAGGCGTCCGTGGATGCTCTGATCCTTGCCCCACTTGGCCCCACACAAAATGGCTGCTCCTGGAACAGCTGAGCGTCCTGAACCAGGAAGCAATTGATTTCTTGCTTCTGCCACAAACTCCCCAGCTGTAAGTCTTCCAACCTTCTAGATATTCATTTATATGTGGTTCAGAGTACTGGGACCATTCCCTGAGCCTTCTTGGTCCTGTATTCTGTGTTGTTCTCAGCAGAGCTCTTCACTACACTTCCACCCGATCCGCCATCTTTTTCCGGAATTGACAAGTCACTTCTGATTCACAGATGTACCATTAGTATATAACAGCCTAATTTCTTATAACAGTTGCTTTATATTGCAAAATCTTTGGGGGATGGTACTTGGTGGTTCTAAGTGGGCATTAGGACCACAGCAAGAGCTGTGAGCCTAAAGCCAGGTTTCTTGTCCAAACAGTGCAGGGCCTTCCAAAGCATTCTGATGTCAGAGATGGATTCCATTGGGGCATCTCATCTTTCTCTCTCTCCTGGGTTTTGCTTATTAACTAAGACTCTAGCTACCAATGGTCCAGACTTGGACTACCCAATACAGCAACCGCTAGTCATGTGTGGCCACTGAGCACCTGAAGTGTATCCCAGTCCACACTGACATATGTATACGTGTGAAATGTACAACAGAGCCCAAAGGCTCAGTACAGAGAAGTATGCGAGATACTTCAGTAATAACATATTGATTATACACTGAACTCATGACATTCTTCGTATTCTGGGTTAAGTAAACCAGTCTCTTGACATTGGCTTCTGCTGTTTTTTTTCTATTGTTTTTGCATGGACATTAGACCATGTAAAGGTACCTGTGTGTCTTACTTTATGTTTCCACTATGCAGTGCTGGTCTGGACGCTAGACTGATGGGTTCTGTCATTTTCCCCAGGTCAATGGGCAGGATATGCCCTTGGAGGAAGTGGCACTTGTGGCAACTCCACATAAACTCCCAAACCTCCATCAGGAGTTACCTGAGACCCACGTTCCGGGACCTTCCCAGAAGGCCACAGTGGCAGAGGTGTGGCTCCCACAGGCAGGGACACATAACCTGAACTGTGGTGATGTTAGGAAATGTCCACCCTTTCCTGAGCCAGGTAAGACCTAGATCCATCGTTTTGTTTCGTTCTGTTTGTTTCTGTTCTGAGAGGATATGCTCTTCTGGATTGGGTTTGGGATAGAAAGAGTGATTACCTAATGGAAATGAACCACATGCTTGAGATCAAATAGCATTTGGTTGTATTATACTTCTTGGAACATGATAACATCAGCAGTTTGTATTTGTCCTCTTAGGTTTTGATACTGAGACAAAAAATGAAGAGAACATTTCACAACAGAAGAATCTGGACGGGAATGCTCTTCTTGCTCGTGACTTACCTCCAGACTGTGAACAATTAGATAATAAATGGGTAAACCTTCCAGGTTTATCCAAGCTTGGAGATGGTCAGAACCACCCTGTAGGAGAAACCCCTAGAAGTTCTAATCTGGAAGAGCCTGTCACCCTTAGACCCAGTAAGGAAGAGGGTGCAGGAGAGAAACCTCACAAATGTTCTCATTGTGGTAAATGTTTTGCTCGGAAGTCACTACTTACTGGGCACCAGATTATTCATTCAGGAGCAGAACGTCATAAGTGTCCTGAATGTTTGAAAACCTTCCTTCGTAGGTCAGACTTTAACAGACATCAACGAATTCACACAGGAGAGAAGCCCTATGAATGTACCATATGTAAAAAGCGATTCACTAGGAGGTCACACCTTATAGGGCACCAGGGAACTCATTTTAAAGCAAAAACATATAAATGCCTGGAGTGTGGGAAATATTTTCATCACACATCAAGTTTTCAAAGACATCAGAAAATTCATACAAGTGAAAGACCTTATAAATGTAGTACTTGTGGGAAAGGCTTTATTCGACCGAGTGCTCTCACTCTGCACCAGATAACTCACACTGATGAGAGACCTTTTCAGTGTAATTACTGTGAGAAAAGCTTTAGACACAAATCAAGTTTTCTTATTCATGAAAGACTTCATACAGGGGAGACACCATACAAGTGTAATTATTGTTCTCAAAGCTTCAGACAGAGATTAAGCCTCACTATGCACAAAGTCACTCACTTAACAGAAGATTTCATGAAACACTTGAAGGAATCCCCTCCTTCAGAAGTTCATAGTGGTGGTGGTGCTGGTGATGGTGGTGCTGGTGCTGGTGGTGCTGCTGCTGCTGGTGGTGATGGTGATGGTGGTGCTGGTGCTGGTGCTGGCGGTGGCGGTGGCGGTGGTAGTGGTGGTGGTGGCGGTGGTGGTGGTAGTGGTGGTGGTGGTGATGTGCCCGGAAATGGGTTCTGACTCATAGCAGAAGTTCACAGTAGCTTTTTAAAATCTTAACTTGCAAAAATGAATTTGTCTTGAAAAAACAGTTCTGTTTGAGCTGTAAGATTAGCCTCCCTCCCTTCTAGAGACCCATTTTCCAAGTAGTATGCACTATTGAATATTCTGTCTCCATAGTGCTTATGTCTTCATTGCATTGATTAGTTATTGTTGTTGTTAAGTGCATTTGAGTAGGCTCTAACCCATAGAGACCCTGTGTAGGGTTTTTGAGGAGCATCTGGTGAGCTTGCGGTTGAACCTTGAGGTTCAAACCAAATTTGCAGCCCAGCACATTTACCCACAGCATCACACCAGGACTCCTATATACTACTTAACATTTCAAAGAGATAAAGGCATATACAAATATGTAAAAAATAAGGTTTATAAGTACCAGGTATGTAAACTTTAATATGTGCTATGAAAAATAAATGAAATGTTTCTAAGTGCATGGTGTACATATAGTGTGTTTTCATAAGTACCATCTTATTTTCATTTCATTAATTTATGATAAAAACATTTAAGATTATTAATATTTATGGTTTTATATATATATATGGATTCGGGCCCAGATTATGTATTTCATACATAATTTTTATTAATTGTTCATAATTTCATTTTCATTTTTCTGCCTCAAGAGTTGGGACAGTGTTGGCATTCTCTCTCTCTCTCTCTTTTTTTTTTAATGCTTTATGTGAATTATGTGATAGTTTACATGGGAGAACATTAGCTTTACAATTTATCCTATCGTCTATCATTTCATTGCCATGGTTACAATTCCTTCCATGCATCATTAACCAACCAAATGGTATACCCTGCAAGCCTGCGCCCCCTCATCCCGCCCCCATCTAAAGTCCCCAGCCGCTCCATCTCTCCATATCATCATCTCTTTTTCCATCTCAGGCATCACTACTTCTCTGGGTAGGGTCCTGCTCTCCACTCTTCTCCCTTAATGGTCCTAGGGATTTTCGCTCCTAGACTGCAAAGTCCATCACTCCCCTCCTTTTGCTAAAAAATTTCCACCTTTACATTTCCAACCCACACAATCAGTAATGGACTAGTGGTCCCTCACGTTGGTCTGGGGTATATACCAGAGCTCCTTTACTCAGGTAGTGCAGTGGTTAAGAATCGGCCTGCAAACCTCAGGGTCAGCAGTTTGAAACTACCAGCTGTTCCGCGGGAGAAAGATGAGGCTTTCTGCTTCCGTAAAGATTGACAGCATCGGAAACCCTGTACCGGGTGACTATGAGTCGGAACCAACTCCATGGCACTTAACAACAACAACATTGGCAAATTACTGAGTGATTCAGAAAGCATCAAAAGAAGGAAGGAATACTAACTGTACCAAAAAGAAATGTTGGCTGTTCAACCATTTCAAGAGGTAGCATAAAACCAATAGCCAATAATCATGGGTGCGGCTAGTGGATCACAAGCGGAGAAGCGGGTGCAGCCCGGTTTCCCCCAGACACCCCTCCCCCTCAGGATCAAGCCACACCCGTCTGCCGGCCAGGCCTACCCCACAAACTGTCCCCTGCGGGGTGGCTCTGGGCATCCTTCAGCAGAGCCCCTGCACCCAGCATGGGTAGCCAGAGCTCTAAGGCTCCTCGGGGCCACGTGAACGCCGAGGAGGTAGCAGGAGTTTCCCCGGCCAAAGCCAGCGGACATGAGAACGGCCACGGGAAGAGCAAAGGAGACATCCTCCAAGGGGGAAGGGGAGTCACCCCCTGTGAACGGTACAGATGAGGCAGCTGGGGCCACCGGCGATGCCACCGAGCCAGTACCCCGCTCTCAAAGCACTGAGGCCAAGAGGAAGGCTCCTGCCAAGGAGACCCCCAAGAAGTTCTCTTTCAAATTGAGCCGCCTGTCCTTCAAGAGAAATTGGCAGGAGGGTGGAGGTGATTCCTCTGCCTCCTCCCACAGGAGAAGAGCAGGAGCAGGGGGAGATTGGTGCCTGCAGTGAGGAGGGCACTGCCCAGGAAGGGAAGGCTGCCACCCCGGAGAGCAAGGAGCACCAGACCAAGGGGGCAGAGGCCAGTGCTGCTTCCAAGGCAGGAGATGCAAAAAAGGAGGCAGGGCCTCAGGCTGCAGAGACTACTAATTTGACTTTTAAAATCAATAATTTTTTGTAGTTAATTTATCAACTCTACATCCAATCTACACACAGAAAGTCAAAAAACAGCCTCCTCTAAGCCTCTCTTTCAGGCTGAGTGAAATCTGTTCCTTCACTCCTTTCAAAAGGACTCTCAAAATTCACTTCAACTTGTCGCATCCCAATATACTATCTTCATGAAGCTAAATGGCTGAGTCATACCCTGACAAGGTGGCCAGAGTGTCCCAGAGTCAATCCTGTAAATCTGCAATAGTGTATGTACTAAAGGAGTCCTGGTGTGGTGCTGAGGGCTAATGCGTTGGACTGATGCAAAAGGTCGGCGGTTCAAGCTCACCAGCCACTCTTTGAAAACCCTATACAGGATCGCTATGGGTTGGAACCGACTTGATGGCACTCAACGGCAAAAACAACACTTTAAGTACGTATCCCAATCATGGTTCCTTTCCAGCTTCCATTGTCTCGCCTGCAACTATCATGATTTTGTAAGGAATGCCTTTTGTTTTCCATCTTCTATAATGGACATGTGACTGAAACCTTTGGATTCCATATGGCCTCATGATGATTATACCCTTTATCCACATGATTTGTTTTTGTCTTGTCTTTGTCCTGTTTAAGACTTAATAATAAAGGGATCTTTATAAAACATATTTCAATTTGGGTTATTTCCTCACTCCCCTAAATAGAAATAGAGTGGCAATGACTTTGAATCTATAGAAGAAACACTCAGGCGAACAAATGATTTTTGGAAGGTAAGTGCTTATTTATTATAAATGGAAACAATTACTCATTTGAAAAGGTTTTATAAAGACACATCTCTTACCTGTATGACATCATCAACATCATACACAGTAGGCCAAACAGTATAATCTCAGGCAAAACCAACCAATACATAGAATGCAAACAAGTATCTTTGTAACTACTAATGAAAATGATCAAAATGAAAGCATGCTATAATATTCAATATTCGCAACTTTTCCGTTTTTGAATCTGCTCAATTTATATTATACTAGAAAGTGTACAAATATGTCTCATGAAGTAGCACTGGATGAAAATATCAATCATGTTCTTCAACGCCTTCTTCGTGGGAAGAGTGATCAAATGGTGCTTGAAATCTTCTGTAAGCTTATACTTTGTGTTTTCCAACAAGATGAGAGCAAACAATTTCCATCTCTTAAGCAGCCAGCAGTAACTCAACTTCAATCTAATTATCCCAAGTGCCTTGGAACAACCTGGAAAATCATACAATAGAAAACATTTTCTACATTTGCATGAAATTAAATGTTATAATTTTATTCTCAAAAATTCCGTCCGTTCTTTTCTCTTTTTCTGATGACTCGTTTGTATAGCTTTATTTACTTTCCTTCAAACACTATTCAACAGGAGTGAATTCCTCTGCTGTGAGTAAGGTGGCCTGAGTTATTTAGAACAGATCTTAGATCCAGTGAAATTCTATGACCCAAGGAGCAAATATTACAATCATACTAGTGAAACAAATTATTCCTACTATACAAAATAGGTGGAGTAGAAATCAAGAACCGGAGATGTCAGTCAGTATAGGAGAAGAATAATTCTCTCTTAAGCCATCATAACCCTATTTAGTGCCTGTCTTAGTTAACCTAATGCTGCAATAACAGAAATAGCTCAAGTGGGTGGATTTAACAAACAATTTTTTCCTCACAGTGTAAGAGGCTAGAAGTTCAAATTCAGAGTGCTGACTCGAGGGAAAGCCTTTCTCTTTCTGTCATTTCTGGAGTAAAGTCCTTGTCTTTTCAGCTTCCTGGTGACCTGTATCTCTCCATGTGTTTTGGCATCTATTTTATCCAAACTCTCCTGGCCTAATCTGTTGCTTTTATCTCTTGTAGGAGATTGACTCAAAACATACCCCACACTATTCCTGCCCCATTAAAAGAACATTCACTCTCAAACGGGATCTTAACCAGAGGTGGCATAAAGGTTAGGATTTACAACATATGTTGGGGGGATGTGCACAATTCAATCCATAACATTCAATCCTTTATCCCCCTGCAACATTCTTAGCCTTGACAAATGCAAAACACATTCAACACATCACATCATCCCAAAAGGCTCTCTAAGTCCAAAATATCATCTTCTGGATCATCTAAATATGGGTGAGACATTAGATATCTTCTATCCTAGGGCAAAATTCCTCTTCATTTTTCAACCTGTCAAATCTAGACTACAAGTTATTTGTTTTCAAAATACAATGATAAACAAGTACAAGACAGACATTTTCATTACAGATGGGAGAAATTAAAGGGAAGGAAAGGAAAGCAGACACTAAACAAATCCCAAATTCAGATGCATGGTTTGCATTAGCACTCAGGGCTTGAACTAATTCTCTGTTCTCCAGGACCATCTGGGCAATGGGCTTGGGGAGCCAAGAGACTTTGGCCCCACCCAATGAAACCAAGAAGGCTCTGCTTTTGTGTTCCTTCCAATAGTTCTGCTGATGTCCAAATTATTACAAGGATGGTCCTTTCCTTTTCTTGGAGGACAACAGATGTATCTCCTATAGCCTGTTTCCTGGCTATTGAATTCCAAGAGATAGGCAGTTGTCTTTCTTTTCATCCTACCTCTGACCTCTTCAGTTTAAGCTGATGGATTTTCTGCTGTGGTAGTTGGTTATATCCATTAGACACAGGCTAAATCTCTTTAACAAAAACTTGTGTAACCACGTCATTGGTGACCATTATACAATATGCATCCTTAGTTTGTATAACAGAATTTTCCAGATCATTAAGTTTTGTTTTCATTTTTTAAAAAAGTTTTTATTGTGAA
This sequence comes from Chrysochloris asiatica, assembly GCF_000296735.1. Classification (NCBI taxonomy): domain Eukaryota; kingdom Metazoa; phylum Chordata; class Mammalia; order Afrosoricida; family Chrysochloridae; genus Chrysochloris; species Chrysochloris asiatica. The sequence goes on along the minus strand of NW_006409016.1, from coordinate 334,316 downwards.
TTGAGTGATAGTTCACATGGGAGAACATCGTTTTACACTCATTGTTTCATTGCAATGATTACAATCCCCTTTGTGCATAATCATTCAACAGTATTTACTTCTATTCCTTCTGGATGTTTTTTGTTTGTTTTGGTGGTGGTGGTGGGGTGTATACAAAAACACTCAGAAATATATAATAATTGAAACAACCAAAGGGCCCATTCTGCAAGCCTGCCTTCTGGCCGCCAGCTCTCAGTCTTTCTCTTTCCGTGAGTCTAGAGTCCTCAGCTGCTCCCTCTCTCCATGTCCTCATCTCTGCCTCTGTCTCTGGTGTCACTGTTTCTCTGGCTAGGGTCCCACATTTCGCTTGTGCTCTTCTTTAATGATCCTAGGGTCATCTGTTCCTGGACTGTAAGATTAACTACTCCCCTCTTTTTGCACAATTCATTTGTAAGTCCATCTCTTTTCTCTCACATTTTACTATAAGCAGCAAGGAGAAACTGCATGGCCTCATTAAGATCTTGCTTAGAAATCTCATCATCCAGCTCTCCAATGTCATCACTTAGAAGTGATACCTTCTGCCGAGCATTTGAACATAATTCTGGTAAGTTCTGTGCCAATGAATAGAAAGCATCACCCATCCTCCATTGTTCAATCACACACTCATCATTTCCTATTAAAGCATCAGCAGAAACACATTTAACATCCACATTTTTAGCACCATTTGTTGTATTCCAATATGACAAAAGAGACTTTCTATAAATCGCCTCCCATCTTTCGGAGCCCTCATAAGGATTGCCTATGACATCTATAATTGTACCAACAGTCTCTTAAAGGCAATCTATTGTGTGCCGTTGAGTCAGTTCTGACTCATAACAACCCTGTATAGTGTTCCCAAGGAGTTTCTGGTGGATTTGAACCACCAACTTTGTGGTTAGCAGTTCAATGCTTATCCTGTTGTTGTTGTTGTTAAGTGCCGTCGAGTCGGTTCCGACCCATAGCGACCCTGTACAGGGTTGCCGAGGCTATAAATCTTTACAGGAGCAGAAAGCCTCATCTTTCTCCCGCGGAGCAGCTGGTAAGTTTCGAACTGCTGACCTTGCGGTTCACAGCCCGATTCGTAACCACTACGCTACCAGAGCTCCTTAAGGCAATCTAGGTTTCCATTATTGTTGCTATTGCTGTTAGGTGTCCTTAAGGCTGTTCCAACTGATAGGAAACTACATACAACAGAATGAAATACTGCCTGGTTCTGTGTCATCCTCACAATCACTGCTACTTGTAGTTATGTTGCAGCCACTGCGTCAATTTATCTCATTGAGGGTCTTCCTTTTTTTCATTAACCCTTTACTTCACCAACCATGATGAAGTAATAATCCAGAGATTATTCCCTTCTGATAACATGTCCAAAGTACCTGAGACAAAGTCTCACCATTCTCCCTTCTAATTAGCATTCTGCTGTATCTCTTCCAAGACAGATTTGTTCATTCTTCTGGCAATCCATGGTGTATACAACACTCTTCATCAACACCACAATTCAGAGGTATACATTCCTCTTCGGTCTTCCTTATTCATTGTGCAGCTTTTACATGCATGAAGCAATTGAAAGCACCTTAGTCCACAAAGTGATATTTTTGTTTATTAACACTTTCAAGAGGCCTTTTATAATTTTGCCCAATGCAATCCATTGGTTTATTTATTTTTTTTTTTAAGGTTTTTATTGTGGATTGAGTGAAAGTTTTCAGGGCACATCATCGGTTTCACATTCAAACTTTCATATACCTTGTTTCATTACATTGATTATAATCCCCTCCACATACCATCAGTTAACAGAGTTTCTCTATATCCTCTTTAGCTTTTTTTGGGGAAATCCATTGTTTTTTGACTGTTGCTTCCATTGATCTTAACTGCAGATCCAGGTAAAATGAAATCCTTGACAACTTCAATATTTTCTGCATTTATCATAATGTTGCTTATTCATTCCATTGTAAGGCTTTTGCTTTATGTTCATGTATAATGTGCACTGAAGGCTATATATTTTTTATCTTCATTAGTTACTGCTTCAAGTCCCTGTCACTTTTAGTAAGCAAGGTTGTGTCATCTGCATATTGCAAAATACTAATGAACCTTCCTCCAATCCTGATGCTGTATTCCTCTTTATGAAACTTAGCTTCTCAGTCGACTTGCTCAGCATACAAATTGAATACGTATGGTGAAAAGACACAACTCTGATGCACACTTTTTCTGATTCTGAACCACAAAGTGCACCCTTGTTCTTTTCATACAACTGCCTTTGGGTCTATCTATGTACAGGCTCTGCAAAGGCACAATTATATGTTCTGGAATTTTCGCTCTTCAAAATGTTATCCATAATTTCTTACAATCCACACCATCAGATGCCTTTGCATAGATAATATAATACAGGTAAATATCTTTCTGGTATTCTTTGTTGTCACTCAACAATTCATCTGACATCAGCAACACTATCCCTCATTCCACACCCCCTTTCTTCTAAGTGTGGCTTGAATTTCTGGCAGTTGCCTGCAGACATATTGCTACAACTGTGTTTTAATTGTCTTCAACTTTTACATGAGTGTAATATTATGTTGTTTGATAATTTTCCCATTCTGTTGGATCACCTTTCTTTTGAAAGGGCACATATATGGATCTCTTCCAGTCAGTTGGCCAGGTAATTGTCTTCCAAACATTTTGGCATGGAAGAGTGAGCAGTTCTAGTATGGCATCTATTGGCTCAAACACCTCGACTGATATTCTGTTAATTCTTGGAGCCCTGTTTTTCACCAATGCCTTCAGGAGAAAGCATTTCCTCCTTCAATATTATTGGTTCTTGATCACAGGCTATCTCTTGAAATGAATGAATATTGGCCAATTGTTTTTGGTAGGATGACTTTGTGTATTCTTTCTGTCTTCTTTGATGCCTCTTGGGTCATTCAATATTTTGCCCATAGAATCGTTCAGTAATTCAAGACTTGGTTTTTTTCTTCAGTACTTTCAGCTTAAGAAATGCCAAACCATTTTGGTTTACTAGTTTCAGGTCTTTGCACATTTCATTATGATCACTGTACTTTTTCTTGAGCTATCCTTTGAAATATTCTGTTCAGCACTTGAATGGAATTTCTTCCACTGATCTTAGTACTCTACATTCAAGAGCAAGTTTGAGAGCCTCTTCTGACATACATTTTGGTCTTTTCATTCTTTTCTGTCTCTTTCATGATCTTTTGTTTTCTTCATTTATGATGTCCTTGTTTGGTTTTTATTCATAGTTCAAGGTGTTCAATATATTCATGAGCAGGTCTCAAAATTCATGTGAGATATACTCAAGGTTGTATTTTGCCTCTCATGGATTTGTTTAAATTTTCTTTAGTTTCAGTGTAAACTTGCATATGAACAATTGATGATCTGTTCCATAATAGGCCCTTGGATTTATTCTAATAATATTGACCTTTTCCTTGCCTATTTCTACATATTTTCTTCTCCTTGTCTATTTCCAATTCCTGTGCATTTCATCTAGCAAGGTCCATGTGTATAGTTGCCATTGTTCATGTTATCGAGAAAAGATATTAGCACTGAATAAGTCTTGCAAAATTATATCATGTGACCAGTGGCATCATTTCTATCATCAAGGCCATATTTTCTTTCCTATTTCTTTCCAATTTTTGCCATCTAATCACCAACAATTATCAATACATTTTGGTTGCATGTTTGATCAATTTCAGACTGAAGATGTTGGTAGAAATCTTCAATTTCTTCATCTTGGCTCTAGTGGATGGTGCATGGATTTGAATAACAGTCATATAATCGGATCTTCCTTTTATCCTATCACTGACAGTACTATACTTCAGAACAGAACCCAAAATGTTCTTTTTGACAATGAATTTGTAGTTTATGGCATAGTAGGTCATATGATTTTCAAATTTAAAAATGGCCCAAACTAGACTCTTTCAGCTCATTAATGCCTATGATATTTATCTTCAAGTGCTCCATTTCATTGTTGACTACTTTCAATTTTCCTTTATTCATATTTCACATATTCCATGTTCTGATCACTAATGAATATATATAGCTGGTTTTTTCTGTTTGAGTTGTGCCACATCAGCAAATGAAGGCCCGACTACTTTGAGGCAGCTCTTCCCCAGTCATATTTTGAGTGCCTTCCAAAGTATCAGTGTTCTGCTGCTATCTATAACTGTGCTAGTTATGTGGTGCTGATATAATAGAAATGCTACAAGTGGATTCTTTAATAAAAAGAAATTTGTTCTTTAACAGTTTAGGAGAGTAGAAGTCCAAACTCAGGGAACTAGCTCTAGGGAAAGGCTTTCTCTCTCTGGTGGCTCTGGGGAAAGGTCCTCGTCTCTTTTCAACGTCTCTTGGAGATCTCCATGTGTTTTAGCATCAATCGTCCCCTGGATCAAGGAAGCTCTCTGCACAGGGACGCTGGATACAAAACACATACACTACTCCTAGCTCTTTTTTCTTGGTAGTAGCAATTTCTCTCTCTCTGCTGGCTTCTCTCTCCTTTTATCTGTTGCAAGATAAAAGGTGCTGCAGTACACACCCCAACGAAGCTTCCCTTACATCTGATTAGGGCTGTGACCCTTGATCTTCTTACAACTGATTGGCTTATCACATTGAATTATGTCGTAGATCATTACATAGTAGGCTAATTGCATCATTACACAACTGCCAAGTCACTGAGAATCATGACACAGTCACATTTACACATATTTTAGGATCCACACTTCAATCCATGACATAACACTTCCACTGGCCAATTTTTTCAGAATTAGATCTCCAGGTCCTTCTTCCTTGTCTGCTTTAGTCTTGAAGTTCTGCTGGAGCCTGTCCACCACGTATGGCCCTGCTGGCATGTGAAATACTGGTGGCACAGCGTCCAGCATCATGCAGGCGACCACAGTACAGCAAACTGACAGACAAGTGGTGGTGCTGAAGAAGTCTTCCATTTTCTACCCATTGTTGTTGTTGTTGTGAAGTGCTATCGAGCCGGTTCTGACTCATGTTGTTGTTGTTAAGTGCCGTGGAGTCGGTTCCGACCCACAGCGACCTTGTATAGGGTTTCCAAAAAGCAGCTGAACCGCCAACCTTGCAGTTCAAACGGCTTTGCAGTCTGGCGCATTAACCCACAGCACCACCCCAGGACTCCATGGTGACCCTGTAAAGGGTTTCTGAGGAGCAGCTGGTGGGTTTGCACCACCAACCAAGGTAACTTACAACTCTTCCAACCTGTATTCATTTTCACAATCCTTCCACAATTTAAGGATTTATTAGAGTAGTAGCCCACTCTTCTGGTACCAAATGATTTTCGTTTTCTACCACCACCACCACTGCTGCCATAACAGATACACTATTAAGTGGATGGCATCATGCAGGAAGAAAGCGAAAGGTCATTAAGAAAGGAAAGAAAGAAAAGACCAAATGGATGTCAGAAGAGACTCTGGAACTTGTTCTTGAATGTAGAGAAGCTAAAGCAAAGGTGATGAAGTAAAAGAGCTAAATACAGAGTTTCAAAGGGCAGTTTGAAAAGACAAAGCCAAGTATTACAATGAAATGGTCAAAGACCTAGAGTTAGGAAAACAAAAGGGAAAAACACTTCTCTAGCTGAAAGAACTGAAAGAAAAAAATTCAAACCTCAGGTTGCAATATTGAAAGATCCTATGACCAAAATGCTGAATGACACAGGAAGCATCAAAAGAAGTTGGAAAGAATATACAATCACTATACCAAAACGAATTGCTCAATGTTCAATCATTTCAAGAGGTAGCATAATTATGATCAACAACTGATGTTCTTGAGGGAAAAGATCCAAGCTGCACTGAATGCACTGGTGAAAAACAAGGCTTCAGGAACTGACGAAACATTAAAATGTTTCAACCAAATGATAAAGCTCTGAAGGCGCTTACTCATCTTTGTGACTTTTGAAAGACAACTATCTGGCCAACCAATTGGATGAGATTCTTATTTGTGCCCATTCTCAGGAAAGATGACCCAACAGAATGCGGAGATCACTGAACAATATTGCTAATATCACAGGTAAGTAAAATTTTGTTAAAGATAATTTTAAATGATTGCATTAACAGGGAGTTGCCAAAATTTCAAGCTGGATTCAGAAAAGGAAGTGGACGACGGATATCATTGCTGACGTCAAGACGGATCTTGGCTGAAAGCAGAGAACACCAGAAAGATGTTTACCTGTGCTTTATTGACTACGCAAAAGCATTTAGCTGTGTGGATCATAACAAACTATGGATAACATTGAGAAGAGTGGGTACTACAGAACACTTAATTGTGCTCGTGAGGACCCTGTACATAGACCAAGAGGCAGTCGTTCAAACAGAACAAGGGACGATGAATGGTTTTATATCAGGAAAGGCGTGCACCAGGGTTGTATTCTGTCATCATACTTAATCAATCTTTATGATGAGCAAATAATCCGAGAAGCTGAATTATATGAAAAAGAATGTAGCATCAGGATTGGTGGAAGACTCATTAACAACTTGCAATATGCAAGTGATACAACCTTGCTTGCCGAAAGCAAAGAGGACTTTAAATATTTCCTGATGAAGGTCAAAGACCACTGCCTTCAGCAGGGGGTTGCTACTCAATATAAAGAAAACAAAATGCCTCACCACTGGACCAATAAATAACATCATGATAAACAGAGAAAAGATTGAAGTTGTCAAAGACTTCATTTTGCTTGGATTCCTTTCACTTAGAGAATGTTAGTTCCCATACTAAACTTTCAGTAGGGCTTGTTTTTCACTCTCTTTTATACTGCCCCACTACATGAGGTAATATGGCAGAGGCTCAGGACTGTTAACTTACCTAGTGCCACGCATTTAAGAGCATGGACTTGATGACAGACAGATAGGAAGTCAAGACTCAGCGCTGACCCTTCAGGCCGGAAGCAGAGCTCATCTCTGTGGCTCAATTTTCAGCCAAACAATAGGTCTATACAGTTAACAGTAACACTAGGGAGGTATGCACTTCTATGAAGAATCAATCATTTGCTATAAAAAGGTAGCATATGTCCAAGGACAAAGTTTAGAAGACAGGAAGGATTAAGAAACGTGGAATGGAAATGAGAAACATACAGAAGAGGTAGGATAGGTTACATACAGTACATTGTAGGGATTGCAATCAATGACATAAAACAAACTGTATGAATTGTTAAATGGAAAACTAATTTGCTTTGTAAAGTTTCATCCAATTCACAAGAAAAAAAACCCTACAAATAAAAGGCTCAGCTCTGACTCTAACAGGTTAAAGGACCTTGGGCAAGTCACTATCCTCTGAAACAGTCAGTTTTCTCATCTGTAAGCTAAGAATAATTAAGTCATATAAATAAAACACAAAGAACAAGGGATGCTCTTCCGGCATCCTGGCAGAGTAGCATTCAACTGCTAATACACACGGGTCCAATAGAGCCCACTTATCCATCCCAGGAAGGAGATATAACATGGGTCAAATCATCACCTCTCAAAAATAAGCTATATACGAAAGCATATGACATCACCCTTTAAACTACTTTCACCAGATGTCAGCCTTAACATGGGAGATTAGTATTATAAACAACAAAAAAATCTAAGGATTCATTCTCTCTAACCCAGTGCTGTTGAGTTGAGTCAAACTCATAGTAATCCTATAGGAGTGAGGAGACCTACTCCGTAGGGTTTCCCAGGCTGTCAGTCTTTGTGGAAGCAGGCTGCCTCATCTGCCTCCCTCTAAGTGGCTAGTGGGTTTAAAGAGCCAACTTTTCAGTCAGCAGCCCAGGCTTAACAAACTATGCCACTCGGGCTCCTAGGACCTTAAAATCTGCCACATGCCACGTGCTGTTGTTGTTGTTAGGTGCCATCGAGTCGGTACTGACTCATAGCGACCCTATGCACAACAGAGCCTATGCACAACAGAACAAAACACTGCCCGATCCCAGGCCAACCTCAGTACTGTTGCCACACTTGAGCCTATTGATGCTGCCACTTTGCCACATAGGTCAGGTAAGTTTTATTTTATTTATTTTGGCTTCTGATTTAGAAAGAAACACCATCACCTAGGAGACATTGTTGCCAAAATCTTTAAGTTAAATTGATTTAGTTCATTTCGAAATCGAACTTGCAGTTGTTAGGAAACACAAGGGATATGGGAACAAATTAAATGACATCATAATAAAATAATTGTTGTTGATGTTATGTGTTGTCAAGTCGGTTTCGACTCACAATGACCCTGTATTGGGTTTCCAAGGAGCAGCTGGTTAGCTTGAACTGCCAACCTTGCAATTCAAAGCGACCTTGCAGTCCAGTGCATTAGCCTGCAGCTCCACACCAGACCGCCAATAAAACAATTAGAGTTATCCAAAAGGTGAAGCAATCTAAAAATCCACTTTTAACAAACTCAGTGTTATGGGAATAAAAAGGTGGAAGGTAGAAGTTTCAGATGAAAACAACCTAAAGAGTCCTGGAGTGACGCTTTAGGATAAGCACTGTGTGAAGTCGATTTGAATAGCAAGGTTGGTGGTTCAAACTCACCAGCAGCTCCTCAGAAACCTTATACAGGGTCACCGTGAGTCAGAATTGACTCAACGGCACTTAATGAGTACAACAGAGGCGTAATATACAAATGCAATGTAAGTTTAATGCACATACCTATTCTAATAATAGCTATAAAAGATATGTGAGGGATAAGTGGGGAAATTTGAATATGGAATAAATATATGATGACATTCATTATATTACTGCTACTTTTTTAGATGTGGCAATGTTGTGATTATGTAGAAAAGTTTCCTCTATTTAGGAGCTGCAGATGGAAGTATTTAGGGCTCTAAGTGTCCTAATGCCTGTAACTTATTGTCACATAGTTTAGCAAGAAAAAAGACAGAGAGGTGTAGAAGAAATAAGGGAAGGAGAGAGGGAACGGGGAAGAGAGCCATAGAAGGAAGAAAGTGATGGAGAGAGAAAGAAAACAGTCAAATATGGTAACATTTTCAATAATTCAAAGTATATGTGCAAGTCTGATCATTGTAGTATTCTTTCAACTTTCCTATGTCTCTGGGAAAAAAACCTGACAGTATTAATAAATTGGGCAATAAATATAAAAATAAATACTCCCAGATGTGGCATATGCTCCCATCATAAAATGCATCTTCAAGAAAATTCTGTAAACTAGTCACACATACTAGTAATACATTTAAGAGGAAGCACTAGATTTGTGTTCTACAAATCATGCACCAAAAAATTACTGCTGTGTCTGAGGATGTCTGTATATACTCACAGGCGGAAACAGGGGGAGGTGCGATCATTAAAGTGCTTATAAGGGTTTGTTGCACACAGAGGTTGCAAGCAAACCCAGCAGAAATACTGCATACAGTTAGTACATGTCATCTTGTTACATCCATCAAGTTTCTGGAGGGAAGGAAAAAAAGAGAAAAACATCAGGGCTTAAAATGAAAGAACACAGCTCCCTGAAACACCAAGTACAACCACTCCTTTGTCTTCTCCCTTTCCCTATGCTGGGTTGAGACACACAGGAAACGTGACAAATACGTTTTATTTAGTGCTTAATATTTTGTAAGACTAATAAAACCAAATATTGAGCAGGTGCTCCTACAACTAGATACATAAAAAACTTCTGCTGATAAGCAACAGTTACATACCAAGCATGTATGTTCAAAAGGATGTCTGTAGCTATAGATACTACAATTGAAAATCGCTTATATTTGATTACAATTTTTAAATGGTGAACGTTTCAGAAATTCCAGTGAACACCTAATGCCAAGTCCTCTACTATGTCACAGGACTGATGGATTAAGTACAATGAGAGCTTCCACAATGGGGCAATTGGGAAATTAATCAATTTTGTTGTTGCTAAGTACCATGGAGTCAGAGTTTAATCATAACAGACAGGAATAACAAAATAAAAACAAGCATCATTACATTTGGATCGAAGTTTTAAAATTTGTTCTTTTAAGAAGCAATAGATTGACCTAGCCAGGTTAATGGGAAAATATCTGCATTTCCAAAATCCCAGATCAGGGGTGCTATACCCCAGAATAAAAGGTTCCAAGTAAAACAAAAACAAAATCAGACGTGTGTGTGTGTGTGTGTGTGTCTGTCTGTCTGTCTGTCTGTCTGTCTGTCTGTCTGTCTGTCTATACTGTAATCCCCATATATATGAGCTAAGAGGAGACCAGGATTGCCATTTAGCCTTTCCCTTTAGCCATTTGATTTTGAATGGATGTGCTGTTGTCAACAATTGGTGGCAAATTATGTAGCAATTATGATGTTATTGATGCTGTGGTTGCAGTTATGGTAGTACGTTTTTTGTTTTTTGCCTTTTTTTTTTTAAGATTTTATATGAATTGAGTGAAAGTTTATAGGGCAAATAATCAGTTTTACATTCAACAAATCATACACTTTGGTTCATTACAATGATTATAATCCCATCCATGTACCATCAGCTAACAGTATTTCTCTCTATTCATTTTAGCTCTTTTTTTTTTTTTAAACACTCAGGCATATAGAATAACCAAAGGGAGGGTACATTCTGCAAGTCTGCCTCCTGGCCGCCAGCACTCAGTCCCTCTCTTTCCATGAATTTAGAGTCCTCAGCTGCTCCCTCTCTTCATGTCCCCATCTCTGCCTCCATCTCTGGTGTCGTTGCTTCTCTGGATTGTTGTTGTTGTTATTAGGTGCCATCGAGTAGGTACCAATTCATAGTGACCTTATGCACAGCAGAATGAAACACTGCCCGGTCCTGGGCCAACCTCACTGTCGTTGCCATGCTTGAGCCCATCGATGCTGCCACTTGGCTAATCCATCTCGTTGGGGGTCTTCCTCTTTTTCTCTGACCCTCCACCCTACCAAACATGATATCCTTCTTCAGTGACTGGTCCCTCCTGATAATATGTCTGAAGTATGAGAGATGAAGTTTGGCCATCCTGGCCTCCAAGGAGCACTCTGGCTGCACTTCTTCCAACACACATCTGTTGGTTCCTTCAATATTTCAATATCTGTTGGCACTTTCAATATTCTCCTCCACACCATTACTCAAAAGCATCAACTCTTCTACGGTTTCCCTTATTCACTGTCCAGCTTTCGCATGCACATGAGGTTATTGAAAATACCATGGCTTGGGTCAGGCGCACCTTAGTCTTCAAGCTCACATCTTTGCTCTTCAACACTTTTTTTAAAAAGCTCTTGTGCAGCAGATTTGCCTAATGCAATACGCCGTTTGATTTCTTGACTGCTGCTTCCATGAGTGTTGATAGTTGACCCAAGACGAATGAAGTCCTTGATGACTTCAATCTTTTTTCTGTTGATAAGTATGTTGTTTATTGGTCCAATGGGGAGGATTTTTGTTTTCTTTACATTGAGATACAATCCATTCTGAAGGTTGTTTTCTTGATCTTCATCGGTAAATACTTTAAGTCTTCTTCACTTTCAGCAAGCAGGGTTGTATCATCTGCATATCGCAGGTTGTTACCACCCTTTTCTCTGGATAGGGTTCCACATTCTGCTTGTGCTCTCGTCCCTTGATGGTCCTAGGGTCCTCTGTTTCTGGACTATAAGATTGACTACTCCCCTGTTTTTGTTACAAAACATCTACCTTTACAACTGTTGACAGTCACAATTAGTAATGATAACAATTACTTACTATTGAATCATAAGAATCTTATCCCCATCTCCTTTCCCAGACCCATCTAGACAAGATGAAAACTATGCAGTGGGGACTCTATCTTCTTCCACACACTCTTAAACTAAACTCTTTCTTGAAAACGTGTAAGCTAGTCACTTCATGTCTTTATCGCCCCCTCATTTTAGGTAGCCAATGTCTAAGTTACCCATCCCTATCTACCCTGTATACAGAAGGGATAGCATTGATACTTGATGTGAAGACTCCTTCCCTCTCTGTTGGTATTTTGAGCTACTACATCCATGAGTATAGATCAAGTTCATAAAATTGTAGCAATTTACACTCATTTCTTTTACCAAAAATTGTTGTTGTTTTAGATCTTCCTCCAGTCGAATTCTAGTCGAGTTCTGATTATCAAGTCATCAAGCCTACATAAAATGGGTACTATCTGCAAGTATGGATGTTCTTGTGCATCTCCCATCACTTCCTATCAGCTAGATGCTTCACTCTCAGCTCCAGCCCTCTGTGGGTATGTCCTTGTCCATGGGCTCAGGTGTTCCCAGGTCACCACCCTTTGGACCAGCCAGCCCTTCCTCTTCTCTCTCTCATCTACAGGTCAAGGGGAGTCTATGGAACCGGTTGAACTCAGCCCGTTTCTTCATTGCTGCTTTTTCCCCTCTTCCACTCACCAGTAGACCAATGTGGTCATCAGCAAGCTTACATGCTTGTTCATGTGTTCCCTTTGAGTTTCCATCTTAGAGGGCGGTTTGTCCTGAAAGGACTTGATTGCTTGACTTGATGGCTTCCTGGCGAACACGTTGCTTATTATTGTAGTAGCCAATCATACTGCCATTTTTGTTTTGGGTTTTTCTTGCTGCTCTTTCTTTGAAGATGTATCTTCTGTTGCTGTAGCTGCTCCCGGCTGGCCAGCTTGTCTTTTCTATTGGAAATGTCTCACCTCAGAAGGTTCTGGATGGGGCTTAGAATTCCACCTAAGGTCCTATACACTGCAAAGACTCCGCAAGAAGCCTATTTCACTTGGAAAGTTCTAGAACTCCTTCTTGGTATCAGTTATAGGCTTAAGATGGGCTTACAAGCTTTCTGTAATCATGTCTCCCGACATTCCTTTCTATCCCACTCAAGTGTCTATTTTATAATAGTAGGCAAGGGAAACCAATATTCATAAAATAGTCAAGCATAGTCAACGATAACAACAATGTCCTCAAGGGTCATCCATGTTTTTAATGTGAAGCCTGAGATACTTTGGGTACAAAAATATTATTTACTGGGCAATTTTCATCTTCCAAGACAGATGTCTTAATAGCCCCAAATGTCTTCTGAATAAGTCATAATATTGACTACAGGTATCCTGTGGGTCAGGGAAAGAGGAACATACTTGTACATCTACCTGTGAGTTTCTTCCAAAATACTTACTTCTATACGACTCCCACAACTTGGGCAGCGTTTGGAGTTCATTTCCAGCCACTTCTTACTCTTCATCTCGTCCAATGCCATCTGAATTACCCTCTTACCATACTTCTTCTCCAACATCCTTTTTTCATTTTCACTTGCACGCTGGTACTGCTTTTGTAGTTGCATTAGCTTCTCTATAACATAAAGTAGAAAAATTAATTTTCATGGAGGTTTGTAAAGCTGAATAAAAGCCAATTCAAACAACCATACCCTTTGGTTCAGTGATACCATTACAGGCACTTTATCATAAAGCTGTCATGGTGCATTGCCATGTTTACATGCCTCTCCATACCTGTGACTAAAGGAGAAGTCGATGTGGCAGAGACATGGAATGGACTATCACTCGTTCACTAATTTGGAACGCTATGTTGCTGTTCAGTGTTGTCAAGTCGGTTCTGAGGAGCAGCTGGCAGCTTTGAACTGCTGGCCTTTCGGTTAGCAGGCCAGTACTTATCCAAGATCATCACACCAGGACTCCTTGAAACACTACAGCCAAATTTAAATTCTCATGATGAAATGACAAAACAAAATTGTACCTGTGCTGTTATGTAAGCACAAAATGACAAAGAAAAACAGGCGCCACCAACTTGAAAATTTTGGCTTTCCACAGATAGCAGAATAATAAATCATATTTTCCTTTGATGATTGTTTACTAGTGATGATATGCTTATTCAACTAATCATACAAGGTAAAAAAGCAAAAGTTGAAACAAACATCTTTGTCAGTTTCTCCACTGAGTCAGTACCAGGTATTCGCCTTAGAGTCCAACTGCACAAAGACATGGAGGTACGGTGGTTTACGGCACAGAGTCTCTGTCCAGGTCTGTACATAAGAGTCAATGAATACTTTACCACCCTCTTCTATACCTTGTCCTGGTGTGGTACTGTAGAGTAATCACTCGATCTCAAGGTCTGTTTGAACCACAAGGTCGGCAGTTCAAACTCACCAGTTGCTCCTCGGAAACCCTAGGCAGGGTCGCTGTGATTCGGATCTGACTCAAGGGCACTTGACAACAATAATAATACTTTGCAAAAGTATTGAAAGGTTCTGTTTAATGACCTGTTTTCCCTTCAACCATGCTTCTAGTCCACAGTCATTCAACTCAAATGAAATGACAATCTTCTCCTGAGGTTTTGAATATAGAAATTAACCTAATTCGATTAACCAGGTTTTCCTACAGGGAGTGCAATTGTTCTTTAGGATAAGCACTAGACTGCAATCCACAAGGTCAGTGGTTAGAGCCCACCAGCCACTCCTCAGGAAAAAGATGAGGCTTTCTGTTCCTACAAAGATTTAAAGCCCTGGAAGCCCTATAACGGGTTGCTATGAGTCAGAACCGACTTGACAGCACTTAACGACAACAATTTCCCCACATTAGGTATTAGTATCAAAGCTTTGCAGCCTCAAGATATTCAGTTCTCATTCCCCATGGTCTTCAGAGGTCACTGCATTCCATTCTGTATAATGAGCATTCTCCTAGAGTTGAATCCTTTCCACATTAATAAACACTTAATGATGTAGGAGTTGCTTCAGAACTGGGCAGTGGACAGAGCGGTTGGAGGCACATAATAGAGTCTACTAAGAGTTTCTAAATCTAGACTTTAAGGACACGCTGGATTCAGAAGGAGATGAAACACATAAGGAAGAAGGATGATTCTCATTTCCATCCTCATAGTGGCACAAAGCTTGGCCAAATTGTCTCCTGCTGCTATATTGTGAGGAGAACTTTTAAATGATAGATATATAATTCTATAGTTAAGATTGCCAAGCAAAGTAATGAAAATGCTGCCTGGTTCCTTCTGGCTGTTTATAATACAATGAAAGACAAAAGAGATAAATTGATAGAAAAATTACTATAAAGCAAAATGGAAATTGGACTTGATGATTTTGAAAATTCTCAGCCTCCAGATGGCAAAGGATGCTGAATTTGGGAAGTAGTGAATGTATTTTGTACACAAGATAGAAACGTATCACTAGGTACCAGAGAGCAGGCTATCACAGACAGATGCTATGGTGGTGCCCATATTAGCACCTTGTATAATTCTGCAAAAAGTCATTAAGAAGACAAGAAAGAAGGAAAAGGTCAAAATTTGGATGTCAGAAGAGACTCTGAAACTTGCCAACTCGATGGCACCTAACAACTACAAATAATTCTGCTATTTGAACGTTGGTGAGACCTGTGACTTGCTCTAGAACAACAGAATATGGCAAAGGTGTTGGAATAGCACTCCTTTGATTACGTTACATAATCTGGCTAATGTGCTGGGATGTCAGTCCCATGATTTTGTTACCTTATATAAGATTCCATCCTAACAGCCTGGAGAGAGGCTTTTAAGAAGTAAAAAAAAAAAGCAGTAAGCTGCCATCATGATTACCATTACATTCTCAAAAGTCCAGTCGGTTCTGACTTATGGTGTTAGGTGCCATTGAGCCAGTATGGACTCATAGCGACCCTATGCACAACAGAACGAAACACTGCCTCGTCCTGGGCCAACCTCACAATTGTTGCCATGCTTGAGCCCATTGATGCTAACAATTTGCCAATCCATCTTGCTGGGAGTCTTCCTCTTTTTCTCTGACCAGCCACCTTACCAAACATGATACCCTTCTCCAGCGACTGGTCCCTCCTGACAGTATGTCCGAAGTATGAGAGAAGTTTGGCCATCCTGGCCTCAAAGGAGCACTCTGGCTGCAATTCTTCCAACACAGATCTGTTGGTTCTTTTGGCAGCCCACGACACTTTCAATATTCTCTTCCAATACTATAACTCAAAAGCATCAATTCTTCTACAGTCTTCCTTATTCACTGTCCAGCTTTTGCATGCATATGAGGTTATTGAAAATACCATGACTTGGGCCAGGTACCATAGTGACCCTGTATAGGGTTTCCAAGGAGCAGGTGGTGAGTTTGAACCGCCAACCTTGTGGTTCAAATCGACCTTGAGGTCAAGTGCCTTATCCAACAGCACCACACCAGGACTCCATACCAGGATGGTGCTTGTCATATATTAATATATAGAGAGGGAAAACAAAAATTACCATTAAAATTAAAAACCCTTCTTTTCTGGTTTGTTTTGTTTTCGGTTAAAGATCATACCTCCCAGCTTACCTGGTGTCATCCTACATGGAGAAATCCCATGGTAGGCGAAGCGGCACAGGGTACAGAAGGCATAACTGCAACCCCCACATACTCCTAATCTGTATTTTTTCTCCTCTACCACAGGCAACTGGCAGACTATCCTAGGGCAACTGACCACATCCTCCATCAGTTCCAAGGAGGCATGGATGAGAAGCTGGTTATAACGTGCAAATACGTCCTCTGGCACGAGATCTTTAACCTGGAGTGAAATAAAAACAAAAACAGTATGAATGATTTCCCATCCAATTCTGACTCTGATTCTACATCACAAGGAAATTCATAGGCTACTGATCCAATTCAGGTGTATTGCTGTTGTTTTAGGAGCCCTAAAGTTGATTTCGACTCACAGCGACCCTCTACCCAACAGAATGAAATACGGCCTGATCCTTACAACTGTTACGCTTGAGTCCACTGCTGTTGCCACTGTGCAAATCCATTTCACTGGGGGTCGTCCTCTTTTCGCTGACCCTCGACTTTACCAAGTATTACGTCCTTCTCCAGGGACTGGTCCCTGTGGATCACATGTCCGAAGTATGAGAGATGAAGTTTCAAAATCCTGTCTTCTAAGGAGCACTCTGACTATACTTCTTCCAACACAGATTTGTTTTTCTGCCAGCCCATGGTAATTTTAGCATTCTTCTACAACCCCATAACTTCAAACCCATCAATTCTATGGTCTTATTTATTCATTGCCCAACTTTCACATTATTATGAAGCTATTGAAAATATCATGGCTTAGTTCAGGTGCACTTTAGTCTGCAAACTGATCTTTGTTCTTGAACACTTTAAAGAGGTCTTGTATAGCAGATTTGCCTAATGCAATACGTCGTTTGATTTCTTGACTGTTGGTACCATGAGTGTTGATAGTGGATACAAGCAAAATGAAGTCTTTGACAACTTCAATCTTTTCTCCATTTACACTGATGTTATTTATTGGTTCCGTTCTGAGGATTTTTGTTTTCTTTACATTGATGTGCAATCCATACTGAAGGCTGTAACCTTTGATCTTCACCAGTGAGTACTTTAAGTCCTGTTCGTTTCCAGTAAGCAAGGTTGTATTATCTGCACATTGCCAGTTGTTAATGAGTCTTCCTCCAAACATGGGTTCCTCTTCATATAATGCAGTTTCTCGGAGTATATGTTCAGTATACAGATAAAATAAGTATGGTGAAAGAATACAAGCCTTTCCTGATTTTACACCATTCAGTGCCCCCTTGTTCTGTTAAAATGACTACCTCTTGGTCTATGCACAGTGCTCTGGAATACTCATTCTTTGCAATATTATTCATAGCTTGTCATGATCCACACAGTCGAAAGCCTTTGTATAGTCAATAAAGCACAGGTAAAAAAAACTTCTGGTATTCTCTGCTTTGAACTATGATCCATCTGACATCAACAATGATATGCCTCGCTCCACATCCTCATCTGAATCTGGCTTGAACCTCTGGAAGGTCCCTGTCAATGTACTATTGCAGCCATTTTTGAATTATCTTGAACAAAATACAACACTGGCACACACCTTTCCTAATTTTTAACCATTCTACGTTCCCTTGTTCTGTTGAACAACTAACTGTCTCTTGGTCTATGTACAGGTTTCTCCTGAGCACAATTACGTGTTCTGGAATACTCATTCTCTGCAATGTTGTCCGTAGCTTCTCCTGATCCACACAATCAAAAGCCTTTGTGTAGTCTAGGAAGCACAAGTAAACATTTTTCTAGTATTCTCTGCTTTCAGCCACGATCCATCTGATGCTAGCAATGATATCTCTTGTCTGAATTGGGTTGAATTTCTGGCAGTTCCCAGCACTCATTTTTAAAATTACCTACAGCAAAATTCTACTTGCATATGATATTAATGACACTGTTCAATGATTTCCACATTCCATTGGCTTACCTCTTTTTTGAATGGGCAAAAAATATTAATCTCTTCCCATCGGTTGGCCAAGTAGCTGTTTTTCCAAAGTTCTTGGCATAGGTGAATGAGCATGTCCAGTGCTACATAATTTTTTGAAACATTTCAGTGTGCATTCCATCAACTCCTGGAGCCTTGATTTTTTGCCAATGTCTTCAGTACCATTGGTTCTTGATCATATGCTACCCCTTGAAATGGTATAGTGATTGTGCATTCCCTTCCATCTTCTTTTCATATTTTAAGCATCATTCAATATTTTGCCAATTGTTGCTGCTTTTGTTACGGGCTATTGAGTCAGTTCTGATTCATAGCAACCCTGTACAGGGTTTCCAAGGAGCAGCTGGTGGATTTGAATCAACAACCTTGTGGCTAACAGTACAGTGTCTATTCTACAGTGCCACACCAGGACTCCCAGAGAATCCTTCAATATTGAAAGTTGAGGCTTGAATTTTTTCTTCACTTCTTTCTGTTTGAGAAACGCTGAGCATGTTCTTCCCTTTTGGTTTTCTAACTCCAGGTCTTTACACATTACATTTGATTATAATACTTGGCTTTGTCTTCTCAAGCTGTCTTTTGAAATTTTCTGTTCAGCTCTTTTACTTACTCAATGTCTTCCATTCATTTAGCATCCCTACTCTAAAGAGTCAATTTTCAGACTCTCTTCTGACATCCATTTTGGTCTTTTCTTTCTTTCTTGTGTTTTTCATGGCCTTCTGCTTTCTTCCTGTATGTTTTTGATGTCATCCCACAACTCTTCAGATCTTCAGTCATTAGTGTCTAATGCATAAAATCTGTTCTTGAGATGACCTCTAAATTCAGGTGGAATATGTTCAAAGTCATATTTTTGGCTTTTGTGGGCTCTTTTTAATTTTCTTCAACTTTAGCCTGAACTTTTGAAGGTGTGTTTCAAAGTCAGCCCCCGCCCTTGTTTTGGCTGATGTTATTGAGCTTTTCCACCATCTCTTCTTACAGATACAGTCAATTTGATTTCTGTGCAATCCATCTGGTGGGGTCCTTGTGTATTTGTTGGTTGGTTACATGCCGTGGAGTCAGGTCTAACTCACAGCGACCCTGGACAGGGTTTCAGAGGCTGTAACTCTTTACGGGAGCAGAAAGCCTCATCTTTCTTCTGTGGAACAGCTGGTAGTTTCAAACTGCTGACCTTGCGGTTTGCAGCCCAATTCGTAACCACTACACTACCAGAGCTCCATGTGTATACCTTTTATGTTGTTGAAAAAAGGTATTTGCAGTGAATAAATATGTCATTGGTCTTGCAAAATTCTATCATGCGATCTCCAGCATAATTTCTATCATCAAGGTCTTATTTTCCAACTACTAATCCTTCCTCATTGTTTCCAACCCTTCACATTCCAATCACCAGTAATTAGCAATACATCTTAATAACATGTATAATCAGTTTCATACTGAAGAAATTGGCTGTTATTGTTGTTAAGTGCTGTCGAGTCAGTTCTGACTCATAGCGACCCTGTATAGGGTTTCTGAGGATCAGCTTGTGGATTTGAACCACCACCAACCTTGTGGTTCACAGTCCAGTGCTGTTCCTTCTTCAATTTTATCATCACTGGCATTAGTGGTTGGTGTGTAAATTTGATTAATAGTGGTATTAACTGGTTTTTCTTGCAGACATATGGATATTATCCTATCACAGACAGCATTGTATTTCAAGACAGATCTTGAAATGGTCTTTTTGACAATGGATGTGATGCCATTACTCTTGAATTTGTCATTCCCACCATATGACTGTCAGATTCAAAATGATCAATAGCAGTCCATTCCTGCTCACTAATGATTAGGATATCGATCGTTTCATTTTTGACAACTTCCAATTTTCCTCGATTCATACTTCGCACATTCCATGTTCCAAATATTAATGGATGTTTACAGCTGTTTCTCTTCATTTTTAGTTGTGTCCCATCAGCAAATGAAGGTCCCGAAAGCTATACTCCATTCACGTCATCACAGTCATGTCGACTTTGAGGAGGCAAATCTTCCCCAGTCATGTTTTGAGTGCCTTCCGACCTGAGGGTTTATCTTCTGGCACTGTATCTGACAATGTTCCGCTGCCCTTTATAAGGTTTTTGGTGTCTAAACATTCAGAAATAGTCTGCCTCCTCTTCCTCCTAGTCTGTCATAGTCTGGAAGCTCTGTGGAAATCTGTCTACCATGGGTGACCCTGGTGGTCTTGAAAATACTGGTGGCATAGTTTCCAGCAGCACAGCAACATACAAGCCACCACAGTACAGCAAACTGACATACGAGTGGTGGATAGACAGGTGTGTGTGTGTGTGTCTTTTGCTTGTTATTGTTAAGTGTCACAGAGTCGCTTCCGACTCATAATGACCTTGTATAATCTTTCCAAGGAACAACTGGTGGGTTTGAACCACTGAGCTTCTGGTTAGCAATCCCGTGCTTATCCTAAAGTGGCACACTAGGAGAACATTTTTTGCTTAAAATTATTATAAGTAATCAGGCTAACCAATGTAAAGAGTGTGGGCCACCAACACCGTGCACACAATAAAGACAGAGTCCTCAAGTAGAATGGTAGTTTAGCAGATTTACAAAGTAGATTCCCAGAACTAAAAATAACATGTTCCTGCCAAGGACTGCTGATTCCAAGGCTAGCAGAAGTAGTCTTAGATTTACTGGAATACTAATGTAAGATAAAAACAGCCTTCTTGCTGGCTATGGGAACATAGACCAAAAGGCAGTCATTCAAACAGAACAAGGGGACAATGACTGGTTTAAAATCAGGAAAAGTGTGTGCCAGGGTTGTATTCTTTTGCCATACTCTGGTAGTGTAGTGGTTACAAGTCGGGTTGCTAAGTTCAAGATCAGAAGTTCGAAACTACCAGCCGTTCCACTGGAGAAAAGATAAGGCTTTCTGTCCTCGTAAAGATTTACAGACTCGAAAACCCTACACAGTCACTACAACCACATTCAATCTGTATGCTGAGAAAATAATTTCTGAAGTTGGATTATATGAAGAAGAACGTGGCAACAGGACTGGAGATGATACAACCCTGTTCACTGAAAGTGAAGAGAACTTAAAATATTTATTGATGAAGATCAAAGACCCCAGCAAAGATGTTAATCTGAGGACTAAATCATGCCTGGCCCAAGCCATGGTATTTTAAATAGCCTCCTATGCCCGTTAAAGTTGAACAATAAATAAGACCATGGAAGAATTGATGCATTTGAGTTGTGGTGTTGGAGAAGAAAAAAGTACATGGACTGCCAGAAGAACAAACAAATCTATGTTGGAATAAGTACAACCAGAATGCTCCTTAGGAGCCAGGATGGCGAGACTTTGTGTCTCATACTTAGGACACCTTATTAAACGGGACCAATCCCTGGAAAAGAACATCATGCTTGATAAAGTGGAGGGTCAGCGGAAAAGAGGAAGACCACCAACAAGATGGACTGGCAAAGCAGCATTGGTTTCTAGTGTAGCAGCCATTGTAAGGATGGTGCAGGACTGGGTGGTGTTTTGTTCTGCTGTGCATAGGGTCGCTGTGAGTAGGAAGTGACTTGATGGCACCTAATAACAACATAGCAACCAAGTAAGACTTGACTGCAGGCCTGGGAATGGCCTGGTGAGCTAGATGGAAGAAACTCTTGAGAAGCAGGCTCCCAGGGAAGAAACAGAATTGGGATGCAGTTGCCAGCAAGGTAAACAGTTACCTGATTAGGGGTGGCCATTGAAGAACACTTTGGTTCTGGACAGTTGAGAGAATTGACCCGTCCATCCTTGATCTGGATCTCAAAGTAGCTTTTCATACATTCCTTGCAGTACACGTGTTTGCAATTCGAGAAGCACATGCATTGACTGCCCAGCTTGATACTGAAACAGATATTGCATGTGTAGGCTGCTTTGTTAAAGGACTTTTCCTGCTGAGTTTGATCAAAGTCCAAGACTTCTTGGAGCAGACTTGCCAGGGATTCTATATCTATATCCCGCACAGCTCTCTTATCCACAGCTTGCTCTTGGTCTTCCACAAAGCCAGTTGCTCCTGCAAACGATAATTCTTCTGGGAGAGTGGCTGGGCCTATTCTTCTCTCCATGTTTTCCGGAGAATCAAATTTGAGCTCAAAGGGAGAGTTGATGTTCAGGTATGTGAGGGTGTCTTCCTTAAGAAATTGAATCCAGGAAAACAGAACAACACTGCCACGCTGTTTTTCCCACAGATTGTCCAGGCGCTTGCAGAGAGCAGTTAGCTGTGAGAAACAATGAAGACATCAGTGCATCTGGAAAAGAAATACTAATTTGCTGTCAACACTGACTTTTCTTAAAATGTTTTCTTTCTCCTTAATCTGCTGTTAAAATCATGAAATTTCTGAAACTAATGTTTCACTACAGTATCATACTGTGCTAAAGAAAAGCCCCACCATCTGATACATAATATATTCAGCATGGTGTGCATAAAGGCAGAAGACACAAGAAAGGGACACCATAAAAACCAGCGCAGATTTACAATGGTTCATATCAGAACACTGCCAAGGGGGCCTTTTTCTTCATTACCTTGTTTCATTTTAATATTAGAAGGTCTCTTAACTAGAAGAGAAATTGTTTTACAACAGAGGGCTTCAAATTGTTTGTCATTCTAGCCATTTAAGTACCCTGGAAAAATGATTAGATATAGAACTATGAAAATAACAGGCCTCCCACCAAAGAGTTTTACTTTCTTAAGGCAAAGCTCAAATTTTTCATGCTAAACAAACAGAGGGAAATGCTACTTAAAAGTTATCTGACCAATTTGAAAGGGATGTATAAGAGGAATGTCTACTGAGAGTTAACCCATTTTTTTAGCAGAACTACTGTGATGAGGAGACGTTTTTCTTTCTAAAGAAACATATAAAAATAAACCTCCTGAAGGTTCGTTTTTTTATTTGATGACTTAAACTAAGAATAAGTAAAAAAAAAAAAAAGAACAAAGGGATGGATAATGTTGGAGAAGCATGCATGAAATGAATTCTGTTGCCAATAACAATACAGCCTGATTAAAAAACAAACAAACAACCACACGAATTGTAGACATTTAAAGGATGGCCAAAAGGAGACAGGAAACTGGGCAACTGGCCATTGAAAGAAAGGAACCATGACAAGTGACATCCTCACTTAGAAAGTACTCGAATACGTAACCATTTGTGCCATCCAAAGCTATCCCCAGAAAGCAGAAGAAAAGAAACAGGACATGAGTCGGGAATCAATGCAACAGATGGCAGTATAGAAAACTGACTAGGTCAAAGGTTAGTTTTCAGAAACTACTCATCAAAAACTGCTTCATGAAGCATAAACTAGCAATTGTTGATGTTAAGTGCCATCGAGTCAGTTCTGACTCATTATCTGTGGGTAAAGCATTGGACCGCAAGGTCAGTTTGAACCACAAAGTCGGCGGTTTAAACTCACCAGCCACTCATTGGAAACCCTATACAGGGTCACTAGGAGTTGGAGCCAACTCTATGGCACTTAACAACAACAACAACATAGGGTTTCAAAAGAGCAGCTAGTGGGTTTGAACCATCAACCTTGTGGTTAGCAGTACAGTGCTGATCCTACAAGAGCCATACCAGGAGTTCAATAATAAAGGAGCATAATACGGACACAAGACATTAAAAGGATAATAATGGGATGACGTGAACAAACCTTAGGCCAGTATATTGGTCAACAAAGAGGAAATAGGCACATTCCTTGAAAAACACAACTTAGCAAAATTGATGGAAAGCAGAAAACAAACAAACAGAAGATCAGGGCAAAAAAACTTAACATGAAGCTACAGAAATCTTATTTACTTCTATACTGTGTGGCTTTAAGAGTGCATGAGATCAATCTGTATTTGTTATCAACAAGCAAATATTCAGAAATGGAAACCACTTACTATGTTCCCTAGGGAATCTGCTTCTTATACAATATACTTCCAAAATATCAGCCATTGAAAACCCTATGGAGCACAGTTCTACTCTGACATCCATGGGGTCTCCATGAGTTGGAATCAGCTCTACAGCAACTTGGACTAGTACTGATGATTAATTAGACCCAGATAATCTCTGTTACTTAAAGTCAGTTATGCCATATGATGTAACACAATCACAGGTTTGGGAGATGACAGGAGTGTGGAATGTTAGAGATTGTTGCTGTTGTTGTTCAGTGCCGTCAAGTTGGTTCCAACTCATAGCGACCCTTTATGAACCCTGTATGTTCACGGAGGAGCGGCTGGTGAACTTGAACTGCAATTCAAACCGACTCTCTGGGGGAATTCCTAGAAATTCTGCGAACCACAGATGCGATTTTTCTTCATGCTTAAGATCATCAGGTCTGTCTTCAACAAAGGATGATTTCTTTTAGTGCTTAAAAATGGGTTTGAAAAATAAATAGTAAAGTTAGACACTAACCTGGGTCACTGACAGCCACTTGCCACTAAGGGTGAATGAAGGTGGGGAGTTGGATGGATAATCTGATGGCAGTTCAAAGCTCAGCACAAGGGGAGGCAGAAAGCAGACCATATGCTCCTTGCCATTATTCTGCAGACCATCGGCTCCATTGTCTGGATTAGATACAAAGATGTGAAACAATCGATTGGTCAACAACCCAGTGAAAGGCTTAACTAAGCCAATGTTTTTGTTGTTAATTGCTGTCTAGTTAGTTCTGACTCACGGTGACCCTGTACTGGGTTTCCGAGGAGCTTGAATCACCGACCTTGCGGTGAACAGTTCAGCACTTAACACTACAGAGACACACCAGGACTCCAACTCTACCAATAGATGGAAAAAATCCTCCACCAAAACACAATCCCTCCTCTAACTTTAATTATACTGCCAACCCCTTAGGAAAAAAATAAAAATAAGTCTTATTGGAAGCACTTGAAAATAAATTAAGCAAAATAAAAAGACAAAATATACAGAAAACATTTTTCTTAAAAAAAAAAAAAAATCAACCCTTTTAAAATATACTTTTCAGTGGGTTTTAATATACTCACAGAATTGTGCACCCCTATCTAATTTTGGGAGCACAGTGCGCTCTGTAGGATAAGCACTGGAATGTGAACCATAAGGTCAGAGGTTCGAGCCCACCAGCTACTCTATAAAGAGAAAGATGAGGTTTCCTGCGCCCACAAAGATTTACAGTCTCAGAAACCCTATACAGCGTCACTATGAGTTGGAACCGACTCAACGGCACTTAACAACTTAAGTTTATCTTTAATTTCAGAATATTTTGTCAAGTTCCCTCCCTTTTTCCAAATAAAATCTAGCATTAGAATTTACTGCCAACCACATCTTCTTTCCAGCACGAGGCAATGCTATTCTGGCCATTTCACCTAAATGAATATATAGCCCTTTCGGTCTGGTTTCTTTCACTTTAGTACAGTTCTGCCAAGGTTTGTCCCTGATGTAGTATTTCTTTTCAAGGGTAAACAATATATCATTGTATGGATAGACAAAATTTTTTATTTACCCACTTATCGATTGATGAGCATTTAAGTTGTTTCCATATTTTGGCTATTATGAATAGTGGTAATATGATCATTTGCATATGAGGTTTTTGTATGGCCATATGTTTCCATTTCTCTTGGGATTAATTTCTCAAGGAGCTTCAAAAACTTCAAGGAAAAATTCCATTACCTTACAATTCTAATTTCAATTGCTTTTTGAAGCCCCCTTGTACATGAGAGTGGAATTACTGGGCCATGCATGTGGTTCAAACTCACCAGCCACTCCTTGGAAACCTTGTACAGGTTTGCTGTGAGTTGGCAATTAACAACAAAACAAATGGTAATTCTATGTGTAAACTTTTAAAAGTTTGTGGCTCTGATTGCACAAGTCCACGAACTAAAAAGCATTGCACTGCATATTTTAAATTGATGAATTTTATGCTATAACTATATTTCAACGAAGCTCTTAGAAATAAACTTATTAATAAATAAGAGTATATAATTGACTTACCACTCACAAATACCATGAAATTTTCTGGCAAATCCAAATAGATTGTGCTTTCTCCACCTTGGGTACATTCTGATCTTTTAAATTCATCTCCATCATAAATACTGGACAACGCCAGCAATTCGTCTTCCTGAGCTTCTCGGTCTTCAGATGCCATTATTTAAATTTTTATGGGGCTAGAGACAGTAACAGCAGTCATTTAAAAAGTAAAGAATGAATAATAGAGGCATGATAAAGAGTGTCAAAGAAAACAACACTAGGCAATGTTAAGCAGGCAAGAATGATGTTAATCAAGGTTACCACAATATGGTTAAGAAAACAAAACTAAGTCTGAGCTCAAGTCTGCTAAAGCAGATAGTAAGAGGGTTTTTTTCT
>NW_006409016.1:305505-306089 GCF_000296735.1 Chrysochloris asiatica | reverse complement strand
TTGTCCATGGGCTCAGGTGTCCCCAGGACAGTCAAGTGTCACCATCCTCCAGGTAGACGGAGTAACATGGTCGGACTACGTAACATGGTCGGACTCAACACACATCTTCATTGCTGTTTTCCCCCCACTTCCACTAATCATCAGTAGGAAGTTTTTAAGGACTAGAGTGAACCAATGGGAAAGTCCTGGAGGATATTAGAAATAGATTAAGCAATGGTATGTGCTCTGGTGGTGTAGTGGTTACAAATCTGGCTGTGAACTGCAAGGTCAGCAGTTCGAAACTACCAGCTGTTTCGCAGGAGAAAGATGAGACTTTCTGCTCCCGTAAAGATTTACAGCCTCGGAAACTCTGTACAGGGTCGCTATGAGTCAGAACCAATTCTACAGCACATAACCAACCAACCATGTGTTAATCAAGAGGAGTTATCTCCTGAGTTTACTGCTAAGATCAGAAGGAACATGTTCCTCTGGATTCTGGATCAAGGAGTTGTTGTTGTTGTTGTTGTTATGTGCCGTGGAGTCGGTTCCGACTCATAGCGACCCTTTACAGGGTTTCCGAGGCTGTAAATCTTTACGGGAGCAGA
>NW_006409016.1:285217-304227 GCF_000296735.1 Chrysochloris asiatica | reverse complement strand
TTAATATAAAATTACAGATTAAAAAATAAAAAGGAACCTGAACTTTAAACACAGCTGGAACAATCCACGGTAGGGGTAAGGAGGTAGCAGCGGTGGCAGCAGAAGCGACAAGAGAAGAGATTTCGTTTTTGTTGATTTTCTGTGTCTGTTTGTGATTCACTAGTCTTACGGGGTAGAAGTTGCACGTTCTTTCGAGGGGATCAAGAAGCTGCTGGAGTCGTGGTTCTCCAGGAAGTAGCCCAATGCAAACCAAGAATCTGGGGATCTTTGCACCATCGCAACATCTAAGTGGGATATGCTTTTGAAGGATGCGTAATGTTCAATCATAAATGAGACCAAAACTGACAAGCAGGAAGCTTATGTACTCAGTGAAAGTAACATGTTCATCTCCAAGAGACGTTGCATTTTTTGACTCAATTCAAAGCTGCTTTTATTCTCCTAAGAATTTCATGAAGTCTTCTCATCAAGGGTATCCACACTGGGATTTCCAGGAAGAAATAGAGTTTCTTAGCACAACTGTCCCAAATGGGAAGCATAGTGTATGAATTCTCAGACTGTTGGTACTTGCATACTTTGGATTTCCCAGAGAGTCGTGTAATCAGTCAGCCAGACCAGATCCTGGAAATTCTGATGCGTGAGCTTAGCCCAGCAGTTATGGACCAATTCTACATGAAAGATGGTGTAACTGCAAAGGATGTCACTCGTGAGAGTAGAATTCGTGACCTGATACCAGGTTCTGTCATTGATGCCACTCTCGTCGATCCTTGTGGGTATTCACTGAATGCAATGAAATCGGATGGAACTTATTGGACTATTCACATCCCATCACTCCAGAACCAGAGTTTTCTTATGTCAGCTTTGAAACAAATTTAAGTCAGACAGCCTACGATGAGCTAATCAGGAAAGTTGTGGAAGTCTTCAAGCCAAGAAAATCTGTGACCACCCTGTTTGTGAATCAGAATTCTAAATGTCGCACAGTGCTTCCTTCACCCCAGAAGATGGAAGGGTTTAAACATCTTGATTGCCAGAGTACTACGTACAACTTGGTTTTTTTGTTTTGTTTTGTTTTGTTTTTTACCAGTTTTACTAAGAAGCAGTAGCAATAGCAGAACTGATTAAGAATAATGATGGGGGGAGGGGGGAGAAACACACATAGAAAAAGGTGGTGGCTGCTTTCTACTTGATGATACGGGGGCCATGTTTTCTATCACCACCCCCTTGTAGCTGCAGAAAGCCCAGGATGCAATCATTTTGAATTGTATGCAGCATTGTATAAGGAGTTAGATATCTTGCATGAATGTTCTCTTCTGTGTTTAGGCATTATATGCCACTCTTGCTGTGAAATTTAAATTTGTGCAGAAAACCCTTTTACTGTATGAGACTTTACAGCACTTGTGAAAACAGTTCAGTTTGTTTTATACACAGTGTAATATATCTCCAGGTGCCGTCCAAGATTTCCCACACATTAAGTGTTGGCCTCAGCTGAACCATCTGGAGCTGTTCTATTAAATTGCTGCCAAAATTTTATAACCAGTTACCTCCAGTTTCTAGAACATATTCTCTATGAATAATATTATTGGAACCTATTTCAATTTCATACATTTTTTTGAAACAATTAAAAAATTTTATGAATATTGAAACCAATTTCCATTTCATACAGCTATTTTTTTGCAGCAATTAAAGTTTTTCTTCCAAGAGTGACTGCACTTATTAATTTTGAGCATAACTATTCAACGTTTTTGCTGCCTTTATTTGTAGTCCTTTTATTTATTTCTCTCTCACTGTGGCAGATCCCACCCACATCCTCCAAATAGAGCACAGTGGGGTTGTACTAATAGCTTACTCGCAGAGAAGGGTAGACCTTGGGTTCAAGTTTCTTTTAAGTTCAAATGAATTTGATTTTCCCTTTTTTGATAGGCTCTTTTGAAAGATACCGACAAAAGTATTGATTAGTAAGGAACACTCAGAGGGTGTTGTAGATTGAGAATTGGGTATACTTGCAGAAACCTTATACCATTCTCTGATGCTCAGTAAATAAGATTATCTTGTGAGCACCATGCCTTTACTAACTTGTTAAGTAATAGTATGAATGTACTAAATTTATTAGCTGGGAGACTGCTGGATTCAAAGAGTCAACTCAATTTGGCATATTCATCTTAACTTTTACTTTGTGAGCCATTTCCATTAATAATCTACTGTAAACTTTGTTTCAAAGCAAAAGCAACATCCTTTCACTCTGTGGACTAAAAGTTCTATGACTTTGTGATATATGGGATTGTGTTCTGACTTCATTGTGGTTTTCCTTTCATCATCACTGCATATGATCAAGTAAGTGACTACCCACAGTGAGAAGCATCTCATACAAAATTCCAAATTATTCACTTAATGATAAATGACTTGACATAGGCTTTCAAGAGTTGACTTATTTATTATAAGCAGCTAACAGAAAAATAAAGTTGATCAAATTTTGTATTTCTTGTCATCAATTAAAAAAAAATTCTTCCTGGATTGATGCAGTGATGTTTTATTCCTTCCATATTTATAAATCAAACACTGTTTTCTAGTTTTTAAACATAAAATCTGCTGGTTTGAAATAAAGTGGTTGGAACATCGTTTTGACTTTTCTTTTAAGCACATTGCTTACTGAATGCTTCTTTAATGAAGTATTCAGTCAGTGTGAGCAGTTGGATCCTGTAAGTAGCACAGCACCTAATGTTTCTGGTTTGAGAACGAATATTCAAAGTCGATTCTGTTTTTGAACAGTATGCCAGGAGATTTGATGGCATTTGTTGGCTTGAGGTCTGCATTTTTTTAAAAAAATAGATTTAAGAATTCTAATGTTGAAAAGTACAAACTTGAAAGGAAAGAAAATCCAACAAAATTAAAACTATAGTTTGGGTAGTAATTAAATTAGTGCTAGTCTGATAGGGGAGAGGAAGTTTTGGTGCCATACTTCTCCCTTCATGAATTTAAAATCATTTGAAATGTATTTCTGTATGACAATTTATGCTTCAATAAAAGTTTGCTTAATTAAAAAATATATAAAAACAGATGAATAAATTGGTATAAATCAGGGAATTAGGAAGAGTAAGCCCACAATACTATTCTAAATTAATTGGAGAAATTTTCTCTTTCCATCTTTGGACTGGGGAAGTCCTTGGCAATAGCATGTAGTTCTGATCAAGTTCAAGGTTTAAAAATGATCTTTGAGGTCCATGGAACCATCAAGGGAGAAGAGCGGAGTGCGGGACCCTACCCAGAGAAACAATGACGCCAGAGATGGAGGTAGAGTCGATGTGGAGAGATGGAGTGGCTGGGGACTCTAGACCCAGAGAGGGAGAGGGGCTGTGTGCTGACGACCAGGGGGCAGACTTGCAGGGTATACCCCTTGGTTGGTTGATGATGCATGGAAGGGATTGTAAACATGGCAATGAAATGATATACGATAGGATAAATGTAAAGCTAATGATCTCCCATGTAAACTATCACATAATTCACAATAAAACAATGATCTATTTGGTGAACGACAAGGTCAAGACTTTTGTTGCAGCAGTTCACTGGATGAGGGGGTGTGACCTAGGAAACTAGGTTACAGGACAGAATTGAGGAAGTGAAGTAAGAGTTCAGGGAGGACTGAAGATAAAGGGTTGGTAGGAGAAGACTAGTCTGGGATAAGTACGGGGTATGAAAGAGTTTCGGCAGTAAAGTGGTCAGAGGGGATAAAGAAGTTCTGTTGATGGAGAAAGAGGTTCAGAGGACTTCTGAATGCATTCTTAACACTTCAGTGGTCTGATTTAACTTAGATTTACTTTCCCTTCTGTTGGCTTCCTCATACCAAGAAAAATAAGGAGACTATCAAGAGTTAAAAATCTCCAAGTTTAGGCAGATCCTAGGAGCCCCAAAGAGGTCATTACTGTTCTGGGGAGTC
This sequence comes from Chrysochloris asiatica, assembly GCF_000296735.1. Classification (NCBI taxonomy): domain Eukaryota; kingdom Metazoa; phylum Chordata; class Mammalia; order Afrosoricida; family Chrysochloridae; genus Chrysochloris; species Chrysochloris asiatica. Next base: position 300,299 of record NW_006409016.1, on the reverse strand, counting down.
CTTAGTGAGATCATGCCATTGAGAAAGAAGACAGAGCTAGCACCATAGTAGCAAAGCACATAGTCAGTGGGGGCTTTGGATGGAGGACCCTATGAGTAAGAGTTCCCCTTTTTGAAACAGGATCAAATAAAAAATAAATGTACTCTAAACATCAAAAGAACCAAAGTAAAGTTTTTACCATGTTTCCACAGTCGAGAGCACAGGATCAAAAGTGAGACTCACCAGTCAATCTGGAGTGAAGACAAAGACTTCAGTTGTATGCACCTGGGGTCCTGGATGAGAGGTCTGGGTGTCCACTTATAAATGCAATCCTATGCAAGTCACGGCACTAGTACTATTAACAAAAATTGCGCCAAACAACGTTAAACAGACAAGGCTGACTTTATTCAAGGTTACTGAAGCATGAAAAGAAGATATACACAGAGTCAAAGGAATACACAGAGTCACTGAACCAAAAAGAACTGCTCAACATTCTAGCATTTCAGGAGATAGCATATAATCAAGATCTAATGGTATTGTAGGAAAAAATCCAAACTGCACTAAAGGCATTGCTGAAAAATAAGTCCCCAGGAACTGACAGAAAACCATTTGGGATGTTTCAACAAGCAGATGCAATGCTGCATGTGCTCACAAATCCACACCAACAATTTAGAAAAAACTACCTGGCAAAGACATATCAGACAAGTTTACTCTCTAAAATTTATGGAACACTTCAACACCTCAACAAGAAGAGGACAAATAATCCAATTAAAAAGTGGGCAGAGGACATGACCAGACACTTCACTAAAGAAAATATTCAGAGGGCCAACAAACATATGAAGAAATGCTGAAGATCATGAGCTATTGTTGTTGTTGTTATGTGCCGTGGGAGTTGGTTTCGACTCATAGCGACCCTGCATAGGGTTTCCGAGGCTATAAATCTTTACAGGAGCAGAAAAAGCTCATCTTTCTCCCGTGGAACAGCTGGTTGTTTTGAACTGCTGACCTTGCGGTTTGCAGCCCGATTCGTACCCACTACACCACACTAGCTATTGTTGTTGTTGTTGTTAAGTGCCATCGAGTCGGTTCCGACCCATAGCGACCCTAGATAGGGTTTCCAAGGAGCAGCTGGTAAGCTTGAACCGCCAACCTTGCAGTTCAAACGGCTTTGCAGTCTGGGGCATTAACCCACAGCGCCACACCAGGACTCCTATTAGAGAGATGCAAATCAAACCAACAATGAGATATCATCTTACTCCAGCACTGACAGCAAAGTTTAAAACAAAAAAGAAAAGAACAAATGCTGGTGAGAGTGTAGAGAGCCTGGGACTGTAAAATGGTGCAACCACTGTGAGAAACGATATGGAGCGTCCTCAAAAAGTTGGAAATAGAAGTACCATATGACTCAGCAAATCCCTCTACTTCGTATATAGTAGTGTCTGTGTACCATACAGTCGGTTCCGTATACGGTTTCTGAGGCTGTAATCTTTGCAGGAGCAGAAATCATCATCTGTCTCCTGCAGAGTGACTGGTGGGTTCAAACTGCTGACCTTGTGGTTATCAGTTCAACTCGTAACCCATTATACTATCAGGGCTCCTAACTACTTGGTTCATGTCCTCAAAAAATGAGAGTCGTGACATGAATAGGTCTATGCACACCCATGTTTGCGATAACACCATTCAAAATAGCAAAAAGATGGAGACAGCCTAAATGCCCATCAACAGAAGAACGGTTAGATACACCTTGGTACATATACACACAGTGGAATACTCTTTAACACTGAAGAATAATGATGAATCTGTGAAAGACCTCATAACATAGATGAACCAGAGGGACATTATGCTATGTGAAATTAGCCAATCACTAAAGGACAAATATTGTATGAGAGCATTGTTGTAAAATGTTTTCTTGCTAAAATAAACATTCTATGATGGTTACCAGGGATGGGAAGAATGGGAAAATTATTCATTACATACAGACTAGACAAAGGTTAACTTGGGTGATTATTGTTGTTGTTAAGTACCATGGAGTCGGTTCTGACTCACAGTGACCCTGTCCAGGGTTTCCAAGGCTGCAAATCTTTACGGGAGCAGAAAGCCTCATCTTTCTCCCGCGGAACAGCTGGAAGTGTCGATCCGCCGACCTTGAAGTTAACAGCCCGATTTGTAACCACTGCGCTAGGGAAGGCAATATACAACACGAGGGATGTTGGCAAAGGAAAGATGAAGGTAATGGAAGACACAGGGAGAAGTACATGAGTTCAAGTGAATAGAGTTAAATACTGTTAACTGATGGTACATGGAAGGGATTGCAATCACTGTATCACACAACTGATGATCTGTTCTGTAAACCTTCAATCAATTCATAATAAAAAGTTAAAAATTTTTTTTAAAAAAAAGCTAGTAGAGACTAGAACAAGAACCATGTTGAGTGACCAACATGTGGTCACTCAAAATTCATCCAACAACTCATAGATCTTTTTTATATTAGAAAAATCAGTCCAAGAACAAGAAAGTGATTTAAAAAAAAAAAACACCAACTTAAACAACATTGGTGTTGCTGTGAAGTGCCGTCACGTTGGTTCCGACCCACAGCAACCCTGTATAGGGTTTCCGAGGAGCAGCTGGTGAGCTTGAACCACCGACCTTGCAGTTCAAATGGCTTTGCAGTCTGGCACATTAACCCACAACGCCACACCAGGACTCCTAACAAAGATTAGACACACACAAAGAATACAGTGTCTGGTACATAGTAAATGCTCAGTAAGTGTTAGGGGGCAAAAAAATCAATTCTCATTCTTTTGTCAAATTAAAAACAGCAGGTTTATTTAGCATTCCTTTTTTATACAATAGCAATGGCTCGCTTTAAAAAAAAAAAAAAAAGGGTATCTATGTGTTCTGTACAGATAATACCGCATCAAAAATTTTTTTGAAAAATTCCTCACAACAGCATAAAAAATGGAGAAACAATTCAAGTTGTCAAGGATTTCATTTGACCTGAATCCACAATCAATGCTCATGGAAGCAGCAGTCAAGAAATCAAACTATGTAATTCATTGGACAAATCTGATGCAAAAGACCTCATTTAAGTGTCAAAAAAATGTCACTTTGAAGACTAAGGTGTGCCTGACCTAAACCATAGTATTTTCAATCACCTCATATGCATGTGAAAGCTGCACAGTGAACAAGGAAAGCAGAAGAATTGATGCCTTTGAATTGTGGTGTTAGTGAAAGATATTAAATATGCTGTGATGTGTCTCAGGAAAAAGTACGACTAGATATTCCTTAGCGGTAAGGATGGAGACTGACTTTCAGCAAGACGGTGTACTAGGCCAACAGGCCACCCAGACCCTCTACAACAAAGTCATGGGTAATCAAATGAAGGAGTTATGGATGACAGTTGAGGAATCCCTGAACTTCAGAGGAAAAACCAGAGAAGTGGATCAAATACCAACGAGGAGAAAAAGTTGAACAAAAACAATAGGAAGGTCAAGAAAAACAAAGTACCTGAGAACTGAATAACACTCTGCTTTAAAACTACTGAGTAATAGGAGAAAATAAAAATCAAACAAACAAAAATTTTGAATCAAACAAGAATGAAAACAAAATAAAACAAATCTTTAGGACTGCAAAAGCAGTGCTCACAAAAGAAATTTATAAATATATATGCAAACATCCAAAAAGAAAGTCACCAGTTTAACCCATGAACACCAACAATTAGAAAAATAGCAGCCTACAGTCATCAGAATAAAAGAAATAATAAATATTAGAGCAGAAATAAATGTAACAACAACAACAACAACAACAAAAAAAAAACAGAAATAAGTGGAACAGGAAAGAATGAAAAATACTAGAAATTTGTTCTTTGAAAGGATTAATAAAGTTGACAAAGCACTGGCAAATCTAAAAAGGAAAAGAAGGATATGGAAAAAATATTTATAAGAAACTAAATCGATGCCATCATGATAGAATCAACTGAAATAGAAGGAAAAACAGAATACCTTGAGGAACTACCAACAAATTAAAAAATTTGGAACAAATGGACAAATTTATTGAAATACACTACCCATCTAAACTAATACAGAAAATTTGAACAGATTCATAACAAAAAGAAAAGAAAAGAAATTGAATAGGTCATTGAAAAATATCCAAAATTAAAGTCATGGCCCAGGTGGCTTCACTGGCTAATTCTACCAAAAACTTACACCAATTCTACTCAAACTCTTGAATTAATGTCATGAAGTGAGCACAATTCTGATACTAAAACCAGGCAGAGACCTTTAAAAAAAAACAAGTGTGGTGCTTCAGGATCAGCACTGTATTGCAAATCACAAGATCGGCAGTTCAAATCCACCAGCATCCCTTGTAAAGGTGTTGGTGGTGGTTATGTGCCGTGGAGTTGGTTTCAACTCATAGCGACCCTGTACAGATTTCCGAGGCTGTAAATTTTCACGGAAGCAGAAAGCCTCATCTTTCTCCCATGGAACAGTTGGTAGTTTTGAACTGCTGACCTTGCAGTTCGTAGCCCGATTCATAACCACTATGCTACCAGAGCTCCTTATAAACACAGACATTAAAATTCCCAACAAAATTTTAGCTAATAGAATCCAAGAACATACCAAAAAAAAAAAAAAAAAAAGGAACACAGACACCCAAATTCCCAACAGAATCGTAGCCAACAGAATCCAACAACATAGCAATAAAATAACACATCATGACCAGATGGGATTCACACCAGGCATACAAAGATGGTTTAACATTAGAAAAACAATCAACTTAATCCATAAATAAAGCATGGGGAAAGAAGAACATGATCTTTCTTACCAATCGACACAGAAAAGACATTTGATAAAATCCAACAGTCATTCCTGAAAAAAAAAAAAAATCAACAAAATAGGAAAGAAGAGAAATTCTTCAACATAGTTAAAAGAGTACACACACAAGACCACCAGCTAACATCAGTCCCAAAGGAGATTGAAAGCAGCCGCCTTGCAGACAGGAAACAGACAAGGATGCAGTATCACCACTCCTATATTCAATTTTATATTGCAAGTCCTTTTAATAAGGCAAGTAAGGGAAATAAAAGGCATCCAAATTATTAAGGCAAAAGCAAAGCACTCCCGATCTGCAGTTGATATCCTATGCACAGAAAATCCTAGAGATTGATGACGAAAGCTACTGGAACTAATAGAAGGATTCAGCAAAGTGGCATGGTACAGGATCGACATAAAAAAATCAGTCAGATTTCTCTATATTAACAAAGAGAACTATGAAAACGAAATCAGGAAAGCAATACCATTTATAATACCTACCAAAAAGATTAAATACTTAGGAATAAGCCTAACCAGAGATACAAAAGACTTATACAAAGAAAACTATAAAACACTACTTCAAGAAACCAAAAGAAACCTACATAAATGGAAGAACATACTATGCTTATAGTTAGGAAGTCTTAACATTGTGAAGCGTCAATACTGCCCCAAAGAAATCTACAGATATAATACAGTGTTGATCTAAATTCCATTATCATTATATAAAGATATGGCAAAATTCATGGAAGCCCATAGGTTGCAAGAGATAGTTATTTTAGGTAAAAAAAAAAAAAAAAAACCACTGCCAATTAAAATGTAGGTCATTGCTTTCTTAACACACTAACTACAAGATGCATTTCAGTTTCAGAAAATATAAATGTGCATCTTAGAATCTACAAAGAGCAGTACTTTAAAAAACGAACTAAATAAATTGCCACTCAGCTAATAGGAATACTGCTGCATTTGTTAAGTAGGGGCCAATTCGTTAATTACTTTTAAAACTTATATTACAAAAGAGGATTCTCATTATTAATGTCAACAAGTTCATTTTAAGTGATCCTGTTTACAATTTTCATCCAAACACATGATAATGATTTTCCTTATGCTTCATTTATGTCTGATACATATTGACATGGTCAATGAAAAAAATTTTAGTACCAATTACACCACCAACACTTACTACAGTCTGGGATTCAGTTGAGAATCCTTTTTATTCTTCAGTCAATGGAGGTGAAATTGGACAAGCTGAAATTGGGACATTAGCAGATATATCATGGGAATCCTGACATGTGCAAAAAATAGTATATGTAGAAAATATTCAGAACTTCTCCAAATTTAAATTCTGAATTCCCATCTTCATTGATTGAATTGAAATAAGTACATGTAAAATCCTAACTCATAGCCCCACAGACTCTTCAGACAGTCTGAACACTGTGTTTAAGGGACACTTACTTATTTGTCCCCAGCAATAATCAAAGCCACCTTCTACAAAATGGAATTACATATGCCCCCTCTTTCACACACTCCTAAACCTTTACGATTCAAAAACCAAACTAACCGTTACCATGGAGTCAATTCCAACTCATGTGTGTCAGAGTATAACTCACTGAAGCAGGGTTGCCAAGCCTTTCTTCTGAGGCATCTCTGGATGGATTTGAACCACCAAACTTTCTGTTAATAACCAAGTGCTTAACCATGTACAACACCTCAAAGACGATTACAGAGCTCTAAAGTTGTGGCACTGCGGGATAAAGCACTGGACTACAAGGTCGGTTTGGATCAAAAGGTCAGTGGTTCAAACTCACCAACTATTCTTTGGAAACCCTATGCAGGGTTGCCATGAGTCGGAACCAACTCTAGGGCACTTAACAACACCAAATGGATAATGGAGTACTGGTATGGTGCTGCAGGATAATACACTGGACCGGAAGGTCAATTAGAACAGCAAGGTCAGCGATTCAAACCCACCACTGCTCTTTGAAACCCTATACAGTGTCGCTGGGAGTCAGAATTGACTCCGTAGCACTTAACAGCAACAAAAATGATTAACAAAGACAGTGAGCAAGGGTCCGTGCCCTCAGGAAGCTTCCAGACTGCTTAATAAGAAGAGGGTCCTGTTACTTAAGGCACATTATAGTAAGGAACAAATGTGGTTACAAGCCAACCTGCACTTAAGAACCTTCTTATACTTTCCTTGATTGGGGTGGAAGGGGAGTCAAGAAGTATATCATTTGATATGCATACTTGATCCAATTCCTTAAGTAAAGGAATAAGTTATTTAACCAGTCTCCAAATAAAGATAAATTTTTTAATTCGTGTCAAGATGTTAGAAATTTATCTACAAATTTTACTCCCCATAAAACAAACAAAACTATGTATGTACAGACATATAAAAGGAAATATGGTAAAATATTACCAACATTTGAACCTATGTGGTAGGAATACAGGTGTTTACTGTGCATTCTTTCCATTGGGAATGAAATTTTTCATTACAGTTTTTTTTTTAAAGAAGTTGAAGGTATAAAATAGGTACATACACCAAAGAGTTTTCGATTATGGCTACTAAAACTGAAGAACTGAAGAAATAAAGACCCTCGAATCTTAACCTCTGAACTGCAAAGTCGGTGGTTCAAGCTCACCAGCTGCTCCTTGGAAACCCTATACAGGGTCGCTATGGGTCGGAATCGACTCGACGGCACTTAACAACAACAACAACAATTGTCTTACCTCTAGTAGTAGGATCAGCACTTGACGGCTAGCTTCAAAGTCGGCAGTTCAGACCCACCAGCTGCTCCTTCAAAACCCTATACAGGGTCGCTAGGAGTCGAAACCTACTTGATGGCACTTAACAACAACAACAACAAAATATTTTCTCAAAGGGGCCCTGATGACCAGTGGCTAAGGTCACCAGTGGCTGCTAACGAACCCACAACCGCTCAGCAGGTGAAAGATGTGGCCGTTTCCCCCATAAAGATTTCCTTGGAAGCCCTACAGGGTCACTAGGAGTCAGAATTGCCTCGACGGCAATGCATTTTTAGTCTGACCTCACTAAATACACATAAACATTGCAAAAGTAGAACATTGCCTTAAAAATCTGCTCTGGAACCCCGGCGTTTGTGCCAAAAGAGCCAAAGCAAGACATTCAAAGATTACCCCACAACTATCTGCCTTGGGACTTTTTCCGAAGGCACTGCTTACCGAAGGCTGACTCTTCTAGAGAATTCCCCACCTCCCTCAAAGGCCGGCTGGCCGCCAAGATACCAGGTCACGTGGATCGCAATAATCTCTCCCAGTAGCACACACTGAAATTTTTAGACTACAAACAAGTTTGCTATGGGGGAGGTTGGTCCTCAGGAAAGTTAAGCAGAAAACACTACAAATGGGAATAATCAGTATGCCCTCCCTTCCCACAACCTGGACCACCAGAACCCTCGAGCTCGTCTACGCGCAACCTCACCGCTTCGACCGCCATTAGTTCCACGCACTCCATCAGGGGCGTGGTCTACCCCACAGCCCCTCCTACCCTAGCTCAAAGGTTCCGCCCTACACCAGGGGGCTGGAGGGAACCCAGGAGGCGGGCACCCTCACTCCCATCTTCCTTTGGCAGCACCCACTCTCTCTCCCTTGGCCCGTGCTGAATGGTGCAGCCAAAGTGACTGGGTGACTGTCATAGCTCACCACTTTCCAACAATATTCTTGCTGTATCTATTTTAGAGCTATCTCTGAGGTGAAGCTGAAATGGAGACTCGCAGGTATACCATGGCACATGCTGAAAAATTGGGGTGGTTGGTGGTTGTGGCAGTTGCTGCTTTCCGAGGAGTGACCGGTGAGATTGAACTGCCAACCTTGCGGTTCAACGTGACCTTGCAGTCCAGCGCATTAATCCACAACGCCACAACAGGACTCTAGGAAAAAAATAGACATGCTGACAATGCTTAGAGTTTCTCCAAATGTAAATTCTGATTTACTAACCTTTCTTACCTGAAACATATACAAATGCAAACTGAATCCTAACCCACAGTTCCATCTCAAGATCTTCGCATAGTCCGAGCGCCTCCATGTTTTTAACAAGAGCCTCTGTCATTTTCGAGACTCCTGTTCTTGTTATTAGATGCCGTAGAGTTGGTTCTGACTCATAACGACCCTGTATAGGGCTTCTGGGAGTGCTAGTGTGGAGCTGTTAGCTAAGCACTGGACCACAAGGTCGGCGGCTCAAACCTCCCAGCCACTCCTCGGAAATCCTACAGAGGGTCGGAACTGACTCCACGACACACCACCACCACCTTTTCCACACATCAGAGACTGGGTGAAGAATGTGATTCTGATACCTGCAATAGGATAGGATAGTTTTCTGGAGGAGAAGGGCAGAGTCTTTTGGCCAAATGTACTTGGTTCCTAAGAGAGACATTCAGCAAAACAGAATCTGGGCTTCCTCTGGACACTGTTTTATGTGTTGTAAAGGCTGGGAGGCTGGATGAAGGGCAACGCTCATGCTTGAAGCAAAGCAAGACAAAGAGAAGCTGGGCCCTTCACTGGGTGACTGAACCCCTGAACACAAACAGCCCTGGAGTTTCTCATTCTGTTGTATCTCTTTGTAAGTGACAATAAATTACTGCTGGGAGTTCTTAGCATGATGGGGTCCTGGTGTAACTCTGCAGGATAATGAATTGCACCGCAAGGTCAGTTTGAACTGCAAGGTCAGCGGTTCAAATTCACCAGCCAGTCCTTGGAAACCCTATACAGTGTCACTCTGAGTCAGAGCTGGCTCAAAGACACTTAACAACAGCAGGATGATGGGGATGTGGAAAGTCCAAGAGGGGCATCCAGGATGCGGGAAGTTCAGGAGCTCTAGCCTGCTAATTCCACATCCGGTCAACTATGTTGGTTTTGCTGTGTCTCTGTAATGTACACTGGACACCTGGCATGTCAGACACTGTTCACATATTTATGCATACTTGTTCATGAATGTTTAATATGATTGAGACAATGCTGGTGTTGCATCAAACAAATCCGCACTAGATAAGAGATTTGATTCAGAAGAAAGGCTATTGCAGTAGGGAAATAAAGCTAGATTTTTTGTTGTTTAAAAACAGCTTTATTGCGATATAAGTCACATAACGTAAAATTCTCCTTTTAAAAGTGTACAATTGAATGATTTGAAATATTGTGGTGTAGTTAATTACTTCATATAGCTGACTTGCTGGAGTCCTGGTGTGGCACTATGTAGGATAAGCACTGGACTACTAACAGCAAGCTCGGCAGTTCAAATGCATCAGCTGCTCCTTGGAAAACCTAGATAGGGTCGCTATGACTTAGAACCGACTCAATGGCATTTAACAACATATTCGTGCTTAGTTTTCCATGAACATTTAAGATGGTTGAAATAATGCCAGTGTCAAAACAAATCTAGACTTAGATAAGGAGAGATTTGATTCAAAAGAAAGTTATTGCAAAAGGCTGTATATATATTTTTTGTTTTATGCATTCCACAAAATGAATGGGTGGGACTATGCAAATAAGATGCTTGTGACTCACTAAGAGGATTGGACAGTTTTGGTGCGTGCACGAACCCCTTGCAGGGATGTTGTTGTTGTTGCTGTTAGGTGCCTTAGACTAGGTTCTGACTTACAGCAATCCTATGTACAACAGAATGAATCTACTTGGTCCTGCCATCCTTACAACTGTTATGTTTGAGTCGGTTATTTGAAGCCACTATGTCAGCCTATTTCCTCGAGGGTCTTCCTCTTTTTCACTAACCCTCTACTTTACCAACATAATCTCCTTTTCCAGGGACTGGTCCCTCCTGAGAACATGTCCAAAGTACTTGAGTTGAAGTCTCTCAATCCTCACTTCTAAGAACCATTCTGACTGTACTCCTTCCAAATCAGATTTGTCGGTTCTTCTGGCAGTACGTGGTACTTTCAATATTATTCACCAACACCAGAATTCAAATGCAAGAATTTCCCCCCAGTCTTCCTTATTCACAGTGCAGCTTTCACATATATATGAGGCTATTGAAAATACCATGGCATGATCAGGTGCACCTTAGTCCTCAAGATAACATCTTTACTATTTAAAACTTTAAAGAGATCTTTTGTAGCAAAATTGCCCAATTCCACATGACATTTCTTTCCCTGACTGCTGCTTCCATGAGCATTGATTATGGATCCAAGCCAAAGGAAATCCTTGACAATGTCAATATTTTCTCTATCATGATGTCGTTTATTGGTCCAGTTGTATGGATTTTTTTTTTTTTCCTTTACATTGAGGTGCAATCCGTACTGAAGCCTGGAATTTTAATCTTCGTCACTAAGTGCTTCAAGTTCACTTCATTTCCCACAAGTAAGTTTGTGTTATCTGCGTATCACAGGTTATGAATCAGCTTACCTCCGACCCTGGTGTCATAGTCATCTTAACATAGTCCAACTTCTGGATTATTTGCTTAGTATGTTGTCATTGTTGTTAGGTGCCATTGAGTTGGTGCCAACTCATACTGACCCTATGCACAACAGAACAAAACACTGCCCGGTCCTGGGCCAACCTCACAATCATTGCTACGTTTGAGCCCACTGATGCTGCCACTGTGCCAAGCCATCTTTCCAGGGTCTTCCTCTTCTTCTATGACCCTCCACCTTACCAGACACGACTGGTCCCTTCTCAAATAACTTGTCCCTCCTGACATCATGTCTGAAGTATGAGAGATGAATTCTGGCCATCCTGGCTTTCAAGAAGCAATCTGGCTGTACTTCATCCAATACAAATCTATTTGTTCTTTTGGCAGTCCATGGCACTTTAATTATTCTCCTCCAACACCATCACTCAAATGCATCAAATCTTCTACGGTCTTTTATTCACTATCCAACTTTCATATGCATATGAGGTTTTTGAAAATACCATGGTCAGGTGCACCTTGATCCTCAAACTGACATATTTGCTCTTAAACACTTTAAAGAGGTCTTTTAAGGAGCTCTGGTAATGTAGTGGTTACGAATCGGGCTGTGAACCTTAAGATCAGCAGTTCAAAACTACCAGCCACTCCGTGGGAGAAAGATGAAGCTTTCTGCTCCCATAAAGATATACAGCCTCGAAAACTCCATATGGGGTCACTATGGGTCAGAACCGACTCGATAGCACTTAACAACAACAACGTCTATTTAGACTGCTCAGCATGTCAACCAATATTTACAAAATGTGACCTCTGAGCTTCAATCCTTAACACAAATGGATCAAGAAATATTGCAAGAGCTTAGATGCACTAGAGGCTGTGGTCCTACGGAGTGAAGAAAGGCAACACGCTTTGTGGGATCACCAGCAACTCACCTGCGACACAGCATTTAAAACTATGTGTATCACTCCCATGCTCTTTAATTCTACTGAGTCCTGGGATAATATCCAATGCCAACTCCACAGCGCCTTTCCTTTACCTCTTGGGCAAGATATCCATAACTTGCAAGAAAAATGACAAAAACAAATGCAACAACTTAAACAAGAGGCTCAACCTTAAAAATTCGCTTTCTGGACTCAACCTTCAAATGTGGATTTTCTCAGCCTTTGCAGAAAACAAAAGTAAAAAATTAGTTACTTTTGTTTTCTTACAGTCCTAAATGTTGTCTGCCAGCAGCTTCTTTGAACAATGCACGCCGATGCCCTGCTCACCCTATACCAGCCCCCACTCCTCTCTCCTACCCCAAGATTCCTGAAAAATTTCCCCCATGCTGAACCTTCAAGAAAAACAAAAGGGGAGAGATGTAGGGACTTAGGATTTGGCCACAAGCCAGAGGCCTGGTCGAAAGTGGGCATGGCGGCCCCCGCTGGCCAAAATCGGAGGGGTTCAACTGGTGTCAGTACTGGAAACAGTACGTGCTGGATACAGCAGACACGGCCTTGATAGATTAGCAGCTTAGTCTTCCAGAAAGCACAAAAACAACTTCCTGTAAGGTCAGCATGTTCCTTATCCTCCACGCCCTACCAGAAAGAATTCGCTCCCACTTTCGCATACTCTCCCCTGCTCTTGGTGACTTGCTTCAATAAAGATCCGCATGAACCTTGGTCATGGTCACGGCTGTTCAGTGGTGGCCTCCCCTAGGTCCCTCGGTGCATTGTATCTGGACTCTGAGTAGTCATTGTCTACGCGACACCTAGGATATCTATCTTTATGAGTTCCGTTTCATTTTTGACAGCTTCCAATTTTCCTTGATCAATACTTCATACATTTCATGTTCCGATTATTAATGCATGTTTACAACGGTTTCTCCTCATTTTGAATTGTGCCCCATCAGTAAACGAAGGTCCCAAAAGCTTTGCTCCATTCATGTCATCATAGTCAACTCTACTTTGAGGAGGCAGCTTTCTCCCAGTCGTATTTTCAGTGCCTTCCAACCTGAGATGTTCATTTTCTGGCAATATAGCTGCTATTCATTAGGCTTTCCATGGCCAAGCATCTGAAGTCAGTCTACCTCTCCTCCTTCCTTTCTGTCTCAGTCTGGAAGCTCAACTGAAACCTGTCTACCCTGGAACTTTACTGGTATTTGAAATGCCGGTGGCAAAGCTTCCAGCATCAGAGCAACATGCAAGCTACCACAGCCCGACAAACTGACAGGCAAGTGGTAAACCATGGCAACAGTCAAGAAAAAGATGCGCTGATGAAAGAGTTGTATATAGAGTTCCTATTACTGCCAAGTTGATTCTGATGCTGAATTTTAATCTGTTACTCCCCAAATGAGTCCTTGTGTGGCATTGTAGGATAAGCACTGAACTGCTAACCAAAATGTCAGTGGTTCAAACCCACCAGCTACTCCTTAGAAACCCTATATAGGGTCACTATGTTCCAAGGACTTGACGGCACATAACAACAACTCACCTAATGAACCTGCTATAACAAATATACTCTCTATATATGGTTTTAGCAAATTTATTCTGTCAGAGTTTAGGAGGCCAGAAGTCTGAATTCAGAGAACCTGCTCTAAGGGAAGGTTTTCTCTCTGTGTCAGCTCTGGAGATAGATCATTAACTCTTTCAAACATCTGTGGGCCTAGCATTCCTTAGAGATCTGCATGTGTCTTGGCATCAATCCTCCCATGGGTCTAGGATGTCCTCAACATAGAGAACTTGTGTCCGAAGGACACACTTTGCTCCCAGCTCTTTTGTCTTTTGTCTTTGATCTCTGCTTCCTTGTTTATTTTTTTTATTTTTTTTATTTTTTTTATCTCAGAAGGGATTGAGTCACGATACAACCAAATCTTATAGGTTGCATCTGGCCTAGTTAATGTAACTGCCGCTTATCCTGCCTTATGAGCATCATAAGGATCTCTTTGCAACACATAGCATAATTATATCTGATTGCAAAATGAAGGATAATTAAATAATACTCAAACTCATGCCTGAGTCAAATTGACACATATTTTGGTGAAATGCAATTCAATGCATAACACCCCATAATTGTGAATGTGATCTGTGAGTTCTGTGTGGCCATGGTAACAAATTAGAAATACAGAGAGTGCCATGGGATGGACAACTGATATCAGAATTGTGAAAAGGTTAGAGAAAGGAGGTATGTCTGACCTCCACCTCACAGGATGATCTTGAGCTTGATCCGCCTCCTACCTCTTGCAGTTAGAGAACTTTTGACTCCATCCCATTTTTACAAGTATAGTCCCAGAGTTATGCAATCATTGCAATGATCTAATTATAGAATGTTCCCATCATACCATGAAAAGACATAGCCATGAGGAGGTATTGCCTCCAGCGTCCTGTACCCATTAATCTATGGATTTCCCTAATCTGGATATTTCACTTAATTAAATCATATTCTGTGTGGTTTTTAGAGATTGTCTTATTACATTTGACATAATGCAATCAGGTTTCCCCATGTTGGAGCATGGTCACTCCTTTGTTTGGCTGAATAGTGTTCCATTGTATAGATATACCACAATTTCTTTATCTAGTCATCAAATTGATGGACACTTGGGCTAGTTCCACTGTTTGGTCGTTATTACTAATGCTGTTATGTATAAGTTTTGGTATGAATGTATGTTCTCATTTCTCCTCGGTATAAAAAGATAAGTCAAAAAGTATTGCTACAAGTGGTCGTGTCCCCTCAGAGCAAACCCCCTTCCAAGACTAAGACCCAATGGGAATAATAGCAAAGAAGTTGCGAGCTAAGCTCTACAACGTTCAATAGACTCCTGTGAACCCGGGTGGAGACCTGGTTGGCCAGCAGTGTGGCAAGACCTGGGGACTCTTGGGCCCAGAGTCAGTGACATAGCCACAGAGGACTAGAGCAGAGAGTGAAG
>NW_006409016.1:279669-284278 GCF_000296735.1 Chrysochloris asiatica | reverse complement strand
AGGACAAACCCCCCTCCAAGACTGAAACTCAAAGGGAACACAGGAGCAGGCATGTAAGCATGCTGGTGACCACATAGGTCTACTGGTGAGTGGAAGAGGGGGGAAAGCAGCAATGGAGTAATTGTTATCATGACTAATTGTGACTGTCACAACTATAAAGGTAGACATTTTGTAACAAAAATGGAGGACTACCTAATCTTACATTCCATGAACAGAGGACCCTAGGACCATCAAGGGAAAAGAGCATGAGCAGGACGTGGGACCCTATCCAAAGAAGCAGTGACACCAGAGATGGAGGCAGAGATGAGGACATGAAGAGAGGGAGCACCTGAGGACTCTGGACTCATGGAAAGAGAAAGGCTATGTGCTGGTGGTCAGGAGGCAGGCTTGCAGAATGTGCCCTTTGATTGTTTAAATTATTATATATTCCTGAGTGTTTTTATGCACATTTCACCCTGCCCCCTGCCAAGTGCAGAGGGAATAGAAGGAAATACTGTTGAATGATGATGCACAGAGGGGATTGTAATCATTGCAGTGAAACTATGAGTATAAAACCTATGTTCTCCCATGTAACCTATTACTCAATTCACAATAAAAACTTTAATTTAAAAAAACAAAACAAAACAAAAAATCCAGAAGACTGAAGTTTCCCAATGAAATTCTAGTAGGACAGCCCTGGTTACTCTCAAAGAATAAGCAGGTACATTGTCATGATGGGAAAAAAAATCCCTTGGTATAACTTTCCTGGCTTTTTTCTCACTAATGCAGTTTTCTATTTTCTTGAAACATTTTCATAATAAGCCCCCATGATTGTTCTGTGACCTTCAAATAAATCTATCAAAATCACCACTTGGTTTTTTAAAGTGTTGAAGAGCAAAGACGTCAGCTTGAGGACTAAAGTGCGCCTGACCCAAGCCATGGTATTTTCAATAACTTCATATGCATGCGAAAGCTGAACAGTGAATAAGGAAGACTGTAGAAGAATTGATGCATTTGAGTTATGGTGTAGGAGGAGAATATTGAAAGTGCCACGGGCTGCCAAAAAGAACCAATAGATCTGTTTTGGAAGAAGAGCAGCCAGAATGCTCCTTAGAGGCCAAGATGGCCAAACTTCGTCTCTCATACTTCGGACATATTGTCAGGAGGAACCAGTCGCTGGAGAAGGATATCATGTTTGGTAAGGTGGAGGGTCAGAGAAAAAGAGGAAGACACCAACGAGATGGATTGGCCAACTGGCAGCATCCATGGACTCAAGCGTGACAACACTAGTGAGGTTGTCCCAGAATAGGGCAGTGTTTCGTTCTGCTGTGCATAAGGTCACTATGGGTCGGTACCAACTCAATGGTACCTAACAACAACAATAATCTACAAAAGCAGCTGCTTCCCTCTGAGTTGAACTCTATGCCTTGAATTTAACTAGCCCAGATCTCCTGGAAAGTCATTGTTTTTGATTGGACCTTTTTTGGTGAAGGCACCCTAATAAGACTAAGACATCCGAATTACTGAGAGAACTTGTCTGCAGCCATCCACTAATTGCAGAGACATGTTTAAACACATTTTGTTTGGAATAAACTCATGCATGTGTGAACTGGAACCCTAGTAACAATACTTTCTAATTTACCCTTTTATTAGTTTTCTGTTGCTAGTATAACAATCATCACATCTTTAATAACTTTAAAAAAAAACAAACCCACAAATATATTCTCTACAGTATTGGAGGTCAGAAATCTGAAATTAGTTCACTGGGTTAGAATTAAGGTTTCCGTAGGAATGCATTCCTTCCTGGAAGTAAAGGAGAATCCAATTTCATGCCGGTGCTCAGAAGGCAGCCTTGGCCCATGGTCCCATTCTATCTTCAAAGCCAACAGTGGCTGCTTAAACATTTCTCTTATTGTATCCACTCTGGCACTGACTCTCCTGTTTCCCTCTTTCACTTACATTAGGGTCTTTG
Organism: Chrysochloris asiatica; assembly: GCF_000296735.1. NCBI lineage: Eukaryota > Metazoa > Chordata > Mammalia > Afrosoricida > Chrysochloridae > Chrysochloris > Chrysochloris asiatica. The sequence goes on along the minus strand of NW_006409016.1, from coordinate 282,327 downwards.
TGCTTCTATAGGACTTACCTGGATAGTTAAGGAGGCCTGGTAGTGTAATGGATTATGAACTGGGCTGCTAACCAAAAGGCCAGTAGTTCCTATCCACTAGGTCCATGGCTCGAGACTGCCAGCTGCTCCACAGGACAAATACGAGGCTTTCTGCTCCTGTGAAGATTTACAGACTCAGCAACCCTATACAGGGTCGTTATGAGTCGGAGCCGACTCAGTGGCATACCACCACCACCACTTGGAGAATTAGAGTCCTGGTGTGGCACTATAAGATAAGCACTGGTCTTCTAACCATAAGGTCTGCAGTTCAAACCTACCAGCCACTCAGAAATATTATAGCTCGATGGCACTAAACAACACAAATCTGGAAAATTATATTGGTTTCCTAGGGCTATCATAATGTTGTTGGTTTTGTTAAGTGCCATCGAGCCGGTACCAACTCATAGTGACCCTATGCACAATAGAACGAAACACTACCCGGTCCTGGGCCAACCTCACAACTGTTGCCATATTTGAGCCCACGGATGCTGCCACTTTGCCAATCCATCTCACTAGGGGTCTTCCTATTTTTATCTGACCCTCCACCTTACCAAACATGATCTCTTTCTTCAATGACTGACAATATGTCTGAAGTATGAGAGATGAACTTTGTACACTCGTCTGTCAGTTTGTCAATACTTTTGTGTTCCTGTGACTATGCCATACTTTTGTGTTCCTGGAAGCTATGCCACCAATATTTTAAATACCAGCAGTCACCCGTGGTAGACAGGTTTCAATTGAGCTTCCAGACTAAGACAGACTAGAAAGATGGAGACGCAGACAATTTCTGAATGTTTAGCTACTGAAAACTTCATGAGTAGTAGTGGAACACTGTCAGATAGCACCAGAATATTGAATATTGAAACATTATGAATAGCTCTAGAATATTGTCAGATATAGTGCTGTAAAATGAACACCTCAGGTTGGAAGGTGCTCAAAATACGACGGAGAAAAAGCTGTCACCTCAAAGTAGAGATGACTGTGATGACATGAATGGAATAAAGTTTTCAGCACCTTCATTTACTAATGGGGCACAACTCAAAATGAGGAGAAACAGTTATAAACATCCATTAATAATCAGAACATGGAATGTATGAAGTATGAATCTAGGAAAATTGAAAGTTGCCAACAATGAAATGGAACTCATAAATAAATATCCATACCCAAGACATTAGTGAGTTGAAATGGACTGGTATCAGCCATTTTGAATCTGATAACCATCTGGTTTACTACGCCGGCAATGACAAGTTAATAAAAAAGAACATTTTGGCCCCAACTAGCCCTCTGAGTCTATACGGAGAGGTGCCACCGCGGCCATCAATTATGCCAAAGCACAAGTTCTCCATGGACAATGCCTTTGAGGACCACTCTAATGTGGTCACTAGGTCCTCAATAAGCTGAAGAAATTCAATTTGACAAACCTGCCCAACAAGAAGGTCTGCATTGACTCTGAGCGCAGCCCAGTCTGCTGGAGACCTTGAAGAAAACAGGAAAAAACATTTCCTATTGGTGTGGGTTAATGCCTCCAGACTGCAAAGAAAACAGGTAAAAACGTTTCCTACTGCTGTGGGTTAATGTGCCAGACTGCAAAGCCATTTGAATTGCAAGGTCAGTGGTTCAAGCTCACCAGTGGCTCCTCGGAAACCTTTGTAGGGTCGCTATGGGTTGGAACCGATTCGACGGCACTTAACAACAACAACTTTGGCCTCAGGCAGTAGGGCCTGGATCAGAGCACAGGATGGCTGACCCTTTCCTTTCCTGGCTTCAAAAAGACCTGGAACCTGGCAGTCCTGCGCAGTAATAGGAGTTTCCTGTGGAGATTCTCACTCACTCTACTCCTCCCTGGCTTCCCTACAATAAAGTCAAACTGTTTGTTTTAACTTTTTTAAAGTTTTTATTGTGAATTGAGTGATAGTTTACGTGGGGGAACATCAGTTCATTTCATTGCAATGATTACAATCCCCTACATGCGTTATCATTCAACGGTATTTGCTTCTAGTCCTTCTGTTTTTGATTTTTTTTGGAGGGATGTGCATTAAAACACTCAGGAATATATTTTTAAAAGAACATTTCAAGATCTGTCTAGAAATATAATGCTGTCTGTGATAGGATAATATCCATATGACTATGAGAAAACCAGTTAATACCACTATTATTCAAATTTACACACCAACCACTAAAGCTAGTGATGATGAAATTGAAGAATTCTACCAACTTCTTCAGTCTGAAACTGATCACACATGCAATCCAGATGAATTTATAATGACTAGTGATTGCAATATAAAGTTTGGAAACAAAGAGGAAAGGTCAGTAATTAGAAAATAGGGCCTTGGTGATAGAAACGATGCTGGAGATAGCATGATAGAATTTTGCAAAACCAATAACTTCTCCATTGCAAATACCCTTTTAAAACAACATAAATGACAACTATACACATGGGCCTCACTAGATGGCATACACAGAAGTCAAACATAACAACTGTGAGGGGGGCACAGGACTAGGCAGTGTTTTGTTCTATTGGACATAGGGTCCATTGCTGTTGTTGTTAGGTGTCATTGAGTCATAGTGACCCTATGCACAACAGAATGAAACACTGTCCGGTCCTGGGCCAACCTCAAA
>NW_006409016.1:276816-279029 GCF_000296735.1 Chrysochloris asiatica | reverse complement strand
CTGTGCTCTTTGATCTTCATCAGTAAATGTTTTAAGTTCTCTTCACTTTCAGCAAGCAAGGTTTGTATCATCTGCATATTGCAGGTTGATAATGAGTCTTCCTCCAATCCTGTCTTTTTAATGACTTTTTTCTTTCTTTATGTATGATGTTCTTGATTTTATCCCACAACTCTTCTGGTTTTCAGTCATTAGTTAGTGTCTAATGCATCAAACATATTCTTGAGATGGTCTCTAAATTCAGGCAGGATATGTTCAAGATCATATTTTGACTACTGGGAAGTTGTTTTAATTTTCTTCAGCTTCAACCTGAGGTTGTATATGAGCAATTGATGGTTTGTTCCATAGTCGGTCCCTGACCTTGTTTTGGCTTCTGATATTGAATTTCTTTATCATCTCTTTCCACAGATATAATCAATTTTATTTCCTGTTTATTCCATCTGGTTAGGTCCAGGTATATTGTTGTTGTTGTTAAGTGCCATTGAGTTGATTCTGACCCATAGCAACCTCTGTGTATAGTTACCCTTTATATTGTTATAAAAAGACATTTTCAGTGATTCATTGGTCTTGCAAGATTCTATCATGTGACCTCCAGTATAATTATTTCCCAACTACTGATCTTTCCTCTTTGTTTCCAACTTTCACATTTCAATCACTAGTAATTATAAATACATCTTGATTGCATATTTGATCAATTTCAGATTGAAGTAGTTGCTAGAATTCTTCAATTCAACATCTTTAGTGGTTGGTGCGTAAATTTGAATAATAGTGGTATTAACTGGTCTTCTTTGTAAGTGTATGGATATTAGACTATCTGATACAGCATTGTACTTTGATAGATCCCAAAATACTCTTTTGGATGATAATTGCGATGTCATTCCTCTTTAATCTCTTGTTCTTGGCATACTAATCTATAGGAATCTAAGATTCCAAATGGATAATACAAGTCCAGTTCAGCTAAGACCTAGGATATTGATGCTATGCATGCCATTTCCTTTTTGACAACTTCCAATTTTCCTAGATTCAAATTTTGTACATTCCATCATCCTATTCCACCACTCGTCTGTCAGTTTGTCATACTGTGGTGGCTTGTGAGTTGCTGTGATTCTGGAAGCTATGCCACTGGTATTTTAAATACCAGCAGGGTCACCCATGGAGGACACGTTTCAGATGAGCTTCCAGATGAAGACAGACTAGGAAGAAGGAGAGACAAACTACTTCTGAATATTTAGTCACTGAAAACCTATGACTAGTAGAGAAAAACAGTCAGATATAGGGCCGGAAAATGAGCCCCTCAGGTTGGAAGGCACTCAAAATGCGACTGGGCAAGAGCTGCCACCTCAAAGTAGAGTTGACCATGACGACACAAATGGAGTAAAGCCCATGGGAGGAAAGTCTGCAGGACCTTCATTTGCTGATGGGGCACAACTCAAAATGAAGAGAAAAAGCTGTAAACATTCATTAATAATCAGAACATGGAATGTGTGAAGTATGAATCTAGGAAAACTGGAAATTGTAAAAAAATGAAATATAACACATACACAGGCATTAGTGAGCTGAAATGGACTGGTATTGGCCATTTTGAATCTGACAACCATATGGTTTACTATGCCAGGAATGCCCAATTGAAGAGGGATGGTGTTGCATTCATCATCAAAAAGAATATACCCAGATCAGTCATGAGGTACAACGCTGTCTGTGATAGAATAATATCCATGCGCCTACAGGGAAGACCAGTTAATATCACTATTATTTAAATTTAGCACCAACCACTAAAGCCAGTGAGGACGAAATAGAAGAATTCTACCAACTTCTTCAATCTGAAATTGATTATGCAATCAAAATCATTACTGGTGATTGGAATGCAAAGGTTGGTAAACAAAGAGGAAGGATCAGTTGTTGGAAAATATGGCCTTGGTGATAGAAATGATGCTGGGGATCGTATAATAGAATTCTGCAAAATCAATGATGTGTTCATTTCAAATACCTTCTTTAGACAGCATAGGAGATGACTATATCCATGGACCTCACCAGATGGAATACACAGAAATCAAATTGACTACATCTGCGGAAAGAGATGATGGAACAGCTCCATATCATCAGTCAAAACAAGGCCAGGGGCAGATTGTGGAACAGACCATCAATTGCTCATATGCAAATTCAAAATGAAGCTGAAGAAAATGAAAACAAGTCCACGAGAGCCAAAATATGACCTT
>NW_006409016.1:263622-275211 GCF_000296735.1 Chrysochloris asiatica | reverse complement strand
TTTTCAATAACCTCATATGCATGTGAAAGCTGGATGGTGAATAAGGAAGACCATAGAAGAATTGATGCTTTTGAGTTATGGTGTTGGAAAATATTGAAAGTGCCATGGGCTGCCAAAAGAATCAACAGATCCGTTTTGGAAGAAGTGCAGCCAGAGTGCTCCCTGGAGGCCAGGATGGCCAAACTTCATCTCTCATACTTTGGACATATTGTCAGGAGAAGGATATCATGTTTGATAAGGTGGAGGGTCAGAGAAAAAGAGGAAGTCCCCCAGGGAGATGGACTGGCAAATTGGTAGTATCAATGTGCTCAAGCTTAACAACATTTGTGAGGTTGGCCCAGGACCAAGTAGTGTTTCATTCTGTTGTGCATAGGGCCACTATGAGTTGGTACCAACTCACTGGCACCTAACAACAAGAACATGCCCCTATTTTTATTTGAAAACTGTTTCCTTCCATTTTTAGTTATGCCCCATTGACAAATGAAGGTCCCACAAGCTTTCCTTCATTCATGTCATGAAGGTCAACTCTACTTTGAGGAGGTACCTCTTTACAAGCCGTATTTTGAGTGCCTTCTAACCTAAGGGGCTCATCTTTCAGCACTATATCTGATGATGCTTTGCTTCATGTTTTCAGCTGCTATTCATTCAGAATTTGTCTCTCCTTCCTAATCTTAGTTTGAAGCTCCACTGAAACCTGTCCACCATGGGTGATCCTGCTGGTATTTATAATATCAGGAGCATAGCTTCCAGCATCATAGCAACACACAAGGCACCACAGTACGAAAAACTAACAGATGTGTTGGTGGAAAGGGAATATATAGGTTCAATTCTTGTTCTGGAGCCCTGATGCAAAGTGGCTAAAGCACTTGGCTACTCATCAGCTCAGCAGTTTGAAATCCCCTGCTGCTCTGCAGGAGAAAGATGTGGTGGTCTACTTCTGTAGATTTATAGCCTTAGAAACTCTATGGGCAATCCTACTCTGTCCTATAGGTTTGCTGTGAGTCACAATTGATCCGGCAGCAGTGGGTTTATTCTTCCTCTCTAAGGTGTCCTGGTCGCACAGTGGTTCTGGGCTTAGCTGCTAAGGTTTGAACCCAACAACTGCTCCTTGGAGATGATTTGGCAGTCTGCTTCCATAAAAAGAACAGCCTAGGAAACCCTGAGGCACAGTTCTACTGTTCCTTTGGGTCACAGTGAGTGGAAATTGACTTGATGGCACCCAACATTCGCTCTGCTACTAATACCCAGTTATAGGTTCATTCATGTCACCTACCTAATATGCCTAATGATGATGCGTCTCCTCCCACTCCAAAGACCATGTGGTGTGGAGGAAAGGGCCTTAAATTATGAGACCAGGGATGTGGGACCTGATTTTTTTCTACCAAGTCAGGTAACCTCTCTGGGTCTCAGGTTTCTAGGTCATTGTTTCCCAAACTGGTGTTGTACAACACCATTCTGAGATGCTAGGTGTTTCTCACTCACACACACACACACACACTCACCTAAAAGGCCCCTGTGGTAAATAACAGACTGTATGTCCATATCCCTCTCCCTTCACTCCCTCAGTTTTGCATTAAGCACTTACACATAAATGCTCTCAGAAGTGGTCCAGTAAAGAAACACCGACTTCATCTAATACACTGATCCCAAACTTGCTTAGGTAAAGAACACATTTTTCTTTACATACGTCTTAACAACTCCTAAATAGCCTTTTCTGAGTACCAGCTTGGTACCCATGGATCAAGGCACATTTTCAAGGTACCTTCTAAAGAGAAAGACTTTGCCAGTGTTGAAAGGGTCAGCAGGAAGAAAGACCTTGTGCTTGCAAGCCCCATAGGCCTTTGCTGGCATTCAGGCCCTTGCTGTTTAGAACTGCTAGACAAAAAGACAGTGTAGCAGCAGGTGCTGAGGGGAATGGTAACTCCAGTGACAATGCTTCTTCTGGTTCACACATCAAATCTTCTTTTCTTGTACCAGGATAAAGCTCCCTACACACCAGAATTGAACGTTCATACAGAACGATACCCATAAAAGTATTCCCCAACTAACTACTTCTCTCCTTTTGGAGACCTGTATACTTCTCTTCCATTTCTACTAGTAGTAAAGAGACTGGGACTCCCAGCTCTCAAATATCTGGCAAGCACCTGATATCTGGAAAATGTACACCACTGAACACAGGTAAGCTACTAGTAGACAAAGATAGACAGATAAAACATAGCTAGATAAGCACTTGATGTTTCATTCTTTTATTTATAAAACACTGCTATATAGCAAGTTGTGCTAGGTACTGAAGATTAAGCAATGGACAAGATCGAAAACTTGGATTTCTTTCTGTGCAGCATGGCATCGGTACCTCTCAAATTCCTCACTGATAAAATTCCTACCATTGGTGATTTTATATTCTTCCACCTTCTCTAGGGCCAAGTTCCATATAGTGACTTTATTTATACTGGGGGCACGGGACAAGTTTCCCTTGCCCTGTGGAGTTTCTGGTGTCTAAGAAGGCTTGACCGTCTGCTAAAGTTTCTCTTGCATATGCTACAAGTATAAGGCTGCTCACCTGTGTGGGTTCTCTGGTGTTTAATAAGATGGGAGTTCTGACTAAACCTTTTCCCACATTCATGACATTTAAAGGGTTTTTCTCCTGTGTGAATTCTTTGGTGTGTATGTAGATTTGTGTTATGGCTGAAGCTTTTTCCACACCATGAACATTTATGTGGTTTTATTCCTTGGTGTGTCATTAGGTGCTTATTAAGATCTGAGCTCCATCTAAACCTTCTATCACATTGTTGACATTTATAGGGTTTCTCTTCAGTGTGAATTCTCTGGTGCTTAATTAGGTCAGAACTCACTCTGAAGCTTTTCCCACATTCCTGACATTTAAAAGGTTTCTCCTCTGAATGACCTTTCCTATGAAGGTCTGTACATCTTGGCAGCTCTTGTTTACACGCTGAATGTTTCTTTTTCTTCTTCCCTGGAAAATTTTGATGGCGTTTCCTCACCCTGAACGTTCCACCAGGATTTCCTGTGCCCGATGTTTTTTGGGGAATGTCCACTCTGACTTTTTTTGATACTTTGCTTCCCGTTGCTGGCATTTCTAACTCAGAAGTAGATATAGTCTGATCATTTTCACAGTCATTTTTGAGTTTCAATCCTGTTGGAATAAACAGAAGAATCAATCATCTGAATCCCAGAGCAAGCAAAGCACAGTAGTGAAGACATTCAATGATGACTGACATAAAACAATACAGGTACAAAATAGTTCTGGTGTGTTCTGGACAGATGGCATAGAACTGTTCCTCCCTGTTCTTCCTGGCTAAGTGCAAGTACAAACCCATGGAATAACTGAAGAGAAAACAAAAGGAGAACTCGGAGAAGTGGCAAGAAAAGGACAACCAGGTTTGGAACTCCAGGACTGAGAAACAACGTAACAGTACCCAATAGATGCTAATCCAGATCCAGTATTTCCCAACCTCCAAGCTAGAAACAGAAGGCAACTCAGGTAGGCTCAGTCCTCCCTGGAACTTATAGAGTCTCTCTGACAAAATCAGGAAACCTGACAGCAGCAGATCCGTCTGCAGTGCTGTTTCCAGAGGTGCTCTCCGTCTAACTGAAATATACCAAGCTATGAGCAGAAACTCCAAACATCCGGCAGTTTGTCATACTGTTGCTATAAGATTGAAAATGGTACCACTGGTGTTTCAAATACCATTAGGGTCGCATATGGTGGGCAAGTTTCAGCGGAGTTTCCAGACTAAGACAGACTTTAGAAGGAGGAATCGGTCCATTTCTAGGGTCCTGGTGTGGTGCTGTATGATAAACACTGGTCTGCTAACCACAGGGTTGGTGGTTCAAACCCTATACAGGGTAGCTATGAGTTGGAACCAACACAACGGCACTTAACAACAAGAAGCCACTGAAAATCCTATGAATACCAATGAAATATTGCCTGATTTAATGCCAGACGATAAGACCCTCAGGTTGGAAGGAACTCAAAATATGAGTCCAAAGCTGTCTTCTTAAAGTAGCGGATGAAGCAAACCTTTCAGGACATTCATTTGCTGATTTGAATGTTATTCAAAATGAAAAGAACCAGCTGCAAACATTTATTAATAATCTGAACAGAGATCGTACAAAGTATGATTCTAGATAACTGGAAGTCATCAAAAATGGAATGGATTGTATAAAGAACCCTATATCCTAGGCACTAGTGAGCTGAAATGGACTAGTAGTGGCCATTTTGAATCAGACAATCATATGACTTATTATGCCAGGAATAGCAAATTGAAGCGAAATGGCATCATTCACTGTGAAAAAGCACAACTCAAGCTGTATCTTGAAGTACAGTGCTGTCTGATAGGAAAATATCTACATGCCTACAATGCATATCAGTTAATATAAACATTATTCAAATTTATACACTAGTCACTAAGTTCAATGATGAAAAAATTGAAGAATTCACCGGTACATTAAATAGCAGCAGGTTTACCCATGGTAGACCAATTTTAGGTGAGCTTCCAGACTAAGACAGACAAAGAATAAGGAGAGATGGACGACTTCCAAATATTTAGTCATTAAAAACCTAATGAAGAGCAGTGGAGCACTGTCAGATAGTACCAGAATACTAAATATTTAAACTTGATGAAAAGCACCAGAATATTGTCAGACATAGTGCCAGAAAATGAGTTTCCTTGGGTTGGAAGGTACTCAAAATATGACTGGGGAAGAGCTGCCTCCTCAGTGTAAAGGAAACTGATGACGCGAATGGAGTAATGCTTTTGGAACCTTCATTTGCTGATGGGTTGCAACTCAAAATGACAAGAAACAAAGGTAAACATCCATTAATAATCAGGACATGGAATGTATGGAAGTATGAATCTAGAAAAATTGGAAGTCGTCAAAAATGAAATGGCCCATGGACAAGGACATAGCCACAGAGGGCTAGAACTAAGAGTGAAGCGTCCAGCTGATATGAAGTAAGGGGAGGCACACAAGAACACCCAAACTTATAGATAGTACCCATTTGACCTAGCCTCGATGGCTTAATGATCAGAACTTGACTGGTGGTGGCTGTGTGTCATGGAGTCGGTTCTGACTCATAGCGACCCTGTACAGGGTTTCCGAGGCTGTAAATCTTTACGGGAGCAGAGAGCCTCATCTTTCTCCCGAGGAACAGTTGGTTGTTTCGAACCGCTCACCTGGCGGTTTGCAGCCCGATTCATAACCACTACACTACCAGAGCTCCTTAGAACTTGACTAGAGGAAGATAAAAAGAAAAAATTTTTGATAAAGGAAACAAGTATAAATTGCTACAATTTGACGAACTTGACCTATACTTATGGATGCAGTAGCTCAAAATACCAACGGAGTGGGAAGGAGTCTTCACATCAGGTATCAATCCTATCCCTACTGTACACAGGGTTAATAGGGACAGGCAACTTAGACATTGGCTAGCTAAAATAGGGAGGGGGGGACTATAAAGGCACAATTGACTGGCTTACAAGTTTTCAAGAGGGAGTTTAAGTTTCTGAGACTGCGGGGAAAGGTAGCATCCCCACTGCCAAGAAATTTGGAAGACAGGTACCTGGCCAACTAATTTAAAAGAGCTTCATATTTGTGCCCATTCCACAGAGAGGTGACAGAACAGAATGAGGAAATCATCAAACAATAGCATTAACACTGCAAGTAAAATTTTGCTGAAGATAATTCAAAAACAGTATATCCACAGGGAATGCCAGAAACTCAAGCTGAATTGAAAGAGGACATAGAACTAGGGACATCACAGCTGATGTCAGATGAATCTTGGCTGAAAACAAAAGCTTTTGATTGCATTATTCATGACAAGCTAAGGGTAGCATTGTGAAGAATGGGTATTCCAGAACACTTAATTGTGATCATGAGGAACCTGTACATAGACCAAGGTGTAGTTTTTAGAACAGAGCAAAGAGACAATAAATGATTTAAAATAAGGAACGATGTCTATCAGGGTTGTATCCTTTCATCATACTTACTCAATCTGAATGCTGAGCAAATTATATGAAGAATGTGGCATCAGGATTGAAGGAAGAGTCATTAACAACATGCAAAATGCAGATGACACAACCTTGCCTGCTGAAAGCCAAGGAGACTTAAATACATACTGACGAAGATCAAAGACCACAGCGTTGTGTTTGGGTTGCACCTCAGTGTAAAGGAAACAAAAATCCTTACCACTGGACCAATAAACTACATCCATATAATGAAGAAACGACTGAAGTTGTCAAAGACTTCACTTTGCTTGGATCCACTATCAACACTTATGGAAGCAGCAGTCAAGAAATCAAATAACATACATCATTAGGCAAATCTGCTGCACAAGATCTATCTAAAGTGTTCATGAGCAAAGATGTCAGTTTGAGGATGAAGGTGCAGCTGATCTCAGCCACAGTATTTTCTATCACCTCATATGCATGTGAAAGTGAAAACAACCTGAAGCACTTGCTTTTATGAAGATCAAAAAATACAGACTTCAGTATGGATTGCCACCCAATATAAAGAAAGCGAAACTTACAACTGGACCAATGAATAACATCATGATAAAATGAGAAAAAATTGAAGTTGTCAAGGATTTAATTTTACTTGGATTCTCAATCAATGCTCATATAAGCAGCAAATCTGCTGCAAAAGGCCTCTTTAAAGTGTTCAAGAGCAAAGATATCACTTTGAGGACTAAGGTGCGCCAGACCCAAGTCATGGTATTTTCAATCACTCATACATATGCGAAAGCTGGACAATGAATAAGGAAGAGTGAAAAAGAATTGATGCATTTGAATTATATTGTTGGTGAAGAATATTCAAAGTACCATGGACTACCAGAAGAACAAACAAATCTGTGTTGGAAGAAGTGCAGCCAGAATGCTCCTTAGACATGAGCATGGCAAGACGTTGTCTCATGTACTTTGGCCATGTGATCGGGAGGGACCAGTCCCAGGAAAAGGACATCATGCTTGGTAAAGTTGAGGGTCATCGAAAAAGAGGAAGACCCCCAAGGAGATGGTTTGGCACAGTGGCAGCAGCAATGGGCTCAAGTAACAATGGTACAGGATCAGGCAGTGTTTTGATCTGTTGTGCATATAGGGTCACTATGAGTTGGAACTGACTCAACAGACCTAACAACAAGGGCAGAATTGACCAGAGTGGTCTGCTCAGAAGGCCTCTCTCTGTAGGCCTGAAACTTCCTTCAATAGGTGCCACTAGGATGGGAAGGCAGAACTGGCAAGTGAGACATTGCCAAAATAAGAGTGTGTGGTGGAAGGTAGAGACTTTGCCTAGATGGGTCTGGTGAAAGGAGATGGGGATAAGATTCTTATGATTCAGCAGTAATTGTTATCCTGACTAATTGAGACTGTCACAAGGTAGAAGTTTTGTAACAAAAATGGAGGAGTAGTTAAGCTTACAGTCTAGAAACAGAGGACCCTAGGACCATCAAGGGAGAATAGCACGAGTGGAATGCGGGACCCAATCCAAAGATGGAGTCAGAGATGATGACATGGAGAGAAGGAGCAGCTGAGGACTCTAGACTCATGGAAAGAGAAAGGCTGTAGCTGGCAGCCAGGAAGAAGGCTTGCAGAATGTGCCCTTTAGTTGTTTATAACGTATTATATATTCCTGAGTGGTTTTGTGCACCGCCCCCCCCCCAAAAAAAACCAGAGGGAATGGAAGCAAATACTGTTGAATGTTCATGCACAGAGGAGATTGTAAGCATTGCAATGAAATGATGGTGTGAAGCCGATGTTCTCTCATGTAAATTATCACTCAGTTCACAATAAAAACTTAAAAACAAAAACAAGAGTGTCAATCCTCGAAGCCTTTATCCCTGTGGGCCTGAGACTCCCCTCTTCCCTACCAAGAGACACTTGGTGGCTTGGCCTAGGAAAACACCTTCCACTCCATCAGGCAGTCTCAGCAGGGCCCAGTGGGAACCCCTGTGGCGGTACTAAATAAAACCAAGCAGTCCAAAATGATACTGCAAAGGCTCTGAAAATTAAACTGTCATTGGACTCATGGGCATAAAAGTAGGAAAGAACCTGTATGCTAAGTTAAAACAGAGCAGCTGTCTGCTAAATCAAAGATTTAAATAAGACCCAAGCTCTTCTAACATAGGCACACACACAAAAAGCCCTACAATGTAACTCTAATATCCTAATCAAAAATAAATTCAAAATGGATCGCAGACTAAATGTGAAACCACACAACTTTTGTTGTTGTTGTTTTTCAGTGCTGTCGAGTTGGTTATGACTCATAGCAACCCTGTATAGGGTGTCTGAGGTGAGGCTGGTGGGTTTGAATGGCTGACCTTGCAGTTAGCAGTCCAGTGCTTACCCTATAGTCCCACACCAAGACAAAACTTTCAGGGAATTTTTTTTTTTTAATCACAGGACAAAATCTTTGAGACCTACAGCCTGGCAAAGAATTCTTTGAGTTGACAACAAAAGTAAGGTGTATACATTGAAAAACTGAAATGTGGGCCTCATCAAAAATAAACAATTTTGCCTATGAGAATGAAAAAAAAAAAAAAGCCTATTGGGAGAAACTATATCTAAACCACATATCTGACTAAGGATTAATATCTAAATTAAATTTTAAAAGTTCCAACACTCAACAGTAAAAGACACACATTAAAACTAGAATATGATCAACAGACATTTCACTGGAAAGGATAAACAAATGGCAAATAGGTACACGAAAAGATATGAACATCATTTGTCATTAGCAAAAATGCAATCCACCACTTCCCACTGCCACTGAGTCAATTCCAACTCATAGCGACCCTATATAGGGTTTCTGAAGCTGGAAATCTTTATGGGAGTAGAAAGCCTCCTCTTTCTCCTGTGGGGCAGCTGGTGGATTCCAACTACTGACACTGTGAATAGCAGCACATTGAATAACATTGGTTACTATTGTAAACGCCATCAAGTTGATTTTGACACATTGCTACCCTGTATAGGGCTTCCAAGGAATGGCTGGTAGATCTGAATTGCCAACCTTGTGGTTCTCTTACAGCACCACACTGGTTTACAGATAGTATAAAACGCTGACCAGGATGTGGAGAAACTGTATCACTCATACATTGACAATGAGAATGTAAAATGGTACAGACACTCTGGAAAATGGGTTGACAGTTTCTTATAAAACTAAGATGCGATTATCCCAGAGAAATAAAAACTTATGCCTACATAAAAACTGTATACAAATGTTCATAGCAACTTTATTTATAATAGCCAAAAACTGGAGACAGCAAAGTTTCCTTCAAGGAATGAATCTTTACACAATCCATGTTACATCTACACCATGGAACACTACTTAGCAATTAAAGGGAATGAACTTTTGTATATTTGTAGCAACTTGGATGAATCTCTAGGGAATTAATCTGAATGGAACACACACACACACACACACACACACACACAAACAAATCTCAAAAGGTTAAACACTCTGTGATTCCATTTATGTTAACATTTTTGAAATGGCAAAATTTTAGAAATTTTGAAAATATTAGTAGTAGGCAGGGGTTAGTGACAGGGATGGAAGGGGTGTGTGGGAGGGGTGTGTGGGAGGGAAGTACATAAGATGATGGAAAGGCACCAGGAGGGATTCTTGTGGTGATGTGATTGTTCAGTATCTTGATTGTGGTGATAGATACACAAATCTCTACATACATTAAAACCATACAGACTAAGTTCATACACACATACAAATGAGTACAAGTAAAACTGGAGAAAGCTAACTAAAGATTGATGTTGTTGCTGTTATGTGCCGTGGAGTCGGTTCTGACTCATAGCGACCCTGTACAGGGTTTCCAAGGCTGTAAATCTTTACGGGAGCAGAAAGGCTCATCTTTCTGGTAGTTTCGAATTGCTGACCTTGCGCTGCGGTACGCAGCCCCATTCATAACCACTATGCTACCAGAGCTCCTTAACTAAAGACTGATGGATTATATCAATTTCAATGTCCTGGTTGTGATATTCCGTTACCATTGGAGGAAGCTGAGTAAAGTGTACCTGGGTCTCTTCTGCATTCTATTTTAAACCTGCATGTGAATCTAGTTACTTCAACAGAAATTTCAATGAAAAAAATAATTAAAAGTATTAGCCTAGAAGTTAAAAATTCTAAGCTCCTGTAAAGCTTAATTCCTCTCAAGGAGTGTTTTACCTCTTCTCACTTATCCGGAGGAAACTAAACAATATTACCTTTGAAAATTTATGGGTCTTGAAGCTATGGTTCTTTCCTTGCCCTAAACAGATCACATTAGATTTTGGCTGAAAAATTAATGTTCTGATAAGAAAATCTTGAGGTCACAAACAGCCATCCTAAGTTAATTGGTCTAGTAATTTCATGCTATTACAGGAAGAGATACTTTTACTTTTTTTTGTTTTATTACATACTATAGTTTGAACTGTGTCCCCTTAAATATGTATTGCAAATCCTAGTCCCCACTTCTGTGGTATAGCCCCACTTGGACATGGGTTTTCTTTGTTATGTTAAGAGGCCTTATCAGTGTAGAGTGTGTTTCAAGTCAGTCCTCTTTGAGCTATAAAAATGCAGATTAGGCACAAAGAAGCAAGCAGAGATGGGGAAGAATGATGCCAGGCCACATGAAGATCACCAAGGAGCCAAGAAACAGAAGTTAAAAAGAAACAAGAACCATCCCTCAAAAGCTTTCCCCTAGAGCTGGGATCCTGAATTCAGACTCCTAAATTGTAAGAAAACAACCTTGTTTGTTAAAGTCATCCACTTGTGGTATTTCTGTTATAGCAGTAGCACATAAGTTGTAATTAAGTGCTGTTAAGTTGGTTCAGACTCATAGTGATCCTGTATAGAGTTTCCAAGGAGTGGCTGGTGAGTTTGAACTGCCGACCTTGCAGCTCAAACTGACCTTGCAGTCTAGTGCCTTAATCCATAGAGCCACACCAGGACTCCATAGCACATAAGACACTTCAAATGGTTAAATGAATCTTGGATCCAGTATCTGGGATATTCTTTTGTGGTCGTCAGTGGACATGCAATTGAGGGAACTAAAAATTAAATCTCAGGTGGATAGATGAAAAGGAAATCCAGTTCCAGGTTCCCCCCTTCAGATACCAGGAATACCCTGTGCTCAGCCAAACAGGAACCAGAAGCTGCAGGGAATGAACTCTGCTTTATTATCTCTTTGGGAGGAGTCATCCCAATTCTGTTTGCCATGTGTTCAGTTGAGTTGGTCTAAGGGTCTGTGGCTTGGTAGCATATGACTGAGTGGTTCCTATAATAACTGTTAGTTAATTTTTACTTAGTCCTTAAGCACAAGGTACTAGTCTAGGGCATATTTTAAAAATTCTATAGCTCACTGCTTCACATAGAATTAGAGGAGACAGACTGAAATCAGTTAATAAAAAATACAGGCTTCCATGTAGTGGGAATTATTCATCACTAAGACATTCAATGTGTTGGAAGAAGTGCAGCCGGAGTGTTCCTTGGAGGCCAGGATGGCCAAACTTCGTCTCTCATACTTCAGACATATTGTCAGGAGGGACCAGTCACTGGAGAAGGATATCATATTTGGTAAGGTGG
>NW_006409016.1:260756-262437 GCF_000296735.1 Chrysochloris asiatica | reverse complement strand
CAAACTATGGTATACAATACAACATTAAAGGATAACTATGAATCTATGAACACCTAATAATATGGATGATGTGGAGGACATTATTTTGAGTGAAATAAGTCAAACACAAATGGACAAATGTAGTATGAGGACAAATGTAATAACATAAAAAGTCAGGAAAGACAAAGTTGTCACACTAAAAGAAACATTCTTTAATGGTTACCAAGGGGGAAATGGGAAGGAAGGGCAAATTACTAGTCTGAGGGTACACACATTTTAACCTGGGTGAAAGGGGAAGCAATATACAATAAGAGGGAAGTCAACACAAAATGAGAGGCAGAGGCACTGGGAGGAGTGCGAAAGTTCAAAGCAACAGAGGAAACTGTTATGCACATGATTTACAAGTAGATGCATGGAAAGACACACAGGCTGAACAGGCTTGGGAGAATGAGTGGGACTATGTTGTTGTTGTGTACTGTCGAGTCAGTTTCGACTCATAGCAATCCTGTATAGGGTTTCCGAGGAACTGATGAGATTAAACCACTGACTTTACCATTCAAATTGACCTTGTGGTCAAGTGCTTATCCTATATCCCTGAATATATACAGGTTTGACAGAAGGTATTTAACTATACTGAAAATATATTCATGAATGTGGTGGAACAAACAGAGGGAAAGTTATGGTAACTTCTTAGAAATAATCAAACACCTTGAGGGAATGAGTCATCGGGCCTCGAGGCTCAGGACCATGGTCCAGGGTGATACCAAGGTCAATTGGCATAACATAGTTCACAAAGACACTGTTCTACTTCCTACTTTGGTGAGAGCAACTGGAATCTTAAAGGCTTGTGAGTGGCCATCCAAGGTGCAAAGATCTATCTAAAAGAAGAGTGAAAAAAGTTGAAGACACATGTAAACAATGAACCCAATGGACTAATGAACCACATGACCATCAGTCTCCACTACCCTGAGGCAGAAGTACTAGCTGGTGCCTGACTACCACTACCAACTGCTCAGATCACATTAGGAGGTCCTGGGGTCGAGTGGGAGAGAAAGTAGAACGAAACCCAAAACCATAAATAAAAGATCAGGTTTACAGGTTGGATAGAGACTGTTGGAGCCCCCGACACTATGGCCCTTAGGCACCCTTTAGGTCTGATACAAACTCTCCATTGTGGTTCATTTTTCAGCCAAACAATAGACAAGTCTATAAAGGGAATAAGAACACTTGAGAGGTGCATACACCTTAAACTAAACAACCACTTGAGATAAAAACGGCAGCATTTAAACAAGGAAAAATTTCAGAAGGGTAAGGAAAGGAAGAATGAAAACAAGAAAGAGGGAGGAAGTGAGAAAAATTATATTACAGTGAAGTGAGTGCCATCATTGAGGTTCAAGCCTTGACTTTCAATATTAAAGGACTCAGTGGGCAAAATCCATCACTCGTCTATCAGTTTGTCATACTATGGTGGCTTGTGAGTTGCTGTGATTCTGAAAGCTATGCCACTGATATTTTAGATACCAGCAGGATCACCCATGGTGGACAAGTTTCAGATGAGCTTTCAGACCAAGACAGACTAGGAAGAAGGAGTGACGAACTATTTCCTAATATTTAGTCCCTAAAAACCTTATGAATAGCAGAGAAACACTGTCAGATATAGTGCCAGAAAATGAACCCCTCAGGTTGGAAGACACTCAAAATG
>NW_006409016.1:227199-258241 GCF_000296735.1 Chrysochloris asiatica | reverse complement strand
GGATCAACAATCAACACTCATGGAAGCAGCAGTCAAGAAATCAAAGGACATATTACATTAGTCATATCTGATATCTGTTGCACAAGACCTTTTTAAAGTGTTGAAGAACAAAGATATCAGTTTGAGGACTAAGGTGGGCGTGATTCAAGCCATGGTATTTTCAATAGCCTCATATGCATGTGAAAGTTGGGCCATGGAATAAGGAAAACCTTAGAAGAACTGATGCATATGAGTTATGGTGTCGGTGAATATTGAAAGGAGCACAGACTGCCAAGAGAAAACAATCTGTGTTGAAAGAAATTGGGAGCCAGGATGATCAGACTTTGCCTCTTACGCTTCGGACATATTGTCAGGAGGGATCAGTCCCTGGAAAAGGATACCATGGTTTGGTAAAATGGAGAAAAAGAGGAAGACCCCCAATGAGATGGATCGGCATAGTGGCAAGCACGATTGGCTCATTTGTAGCAATCGTTTTGAGGTTAGCGCAGAACTGGGAACTGTTGTACATAGGGTTGCTATGAGTCAGTACCGACTCGAGGGCATCTAACAACAAGAAGTCATTGAGATGAAACAAAATGCGAATGAACTGTTGAATGGAAACTGTAAACCTTTATCCAATTCTCAATAAAAAGCTTTAAAAAGGTGGGTGAGAAAGGTTGTATGACTCCAAGAATGTAATCAATAGCACTAAAATGTACACACAGAAACAGCTGAACTTGTATCTGTGTACAATCTCACCAATAAGAAAATAAAATGTAAAAAAAAAAAGCACATAGTGAGTGTCTACTGTGGAATAGGTACTACTGTAGGTACCAGGGATACAGCAGTCAGTAATACTGAATTCCCTGTTCTTGTGCAACTTACATTCTATCAGAAAAGTCAGATAACACAGAAATTAAATAATGACTGAAAGTCAAGAAGTGATACAGGTTTTGAGGAAACCAGAAGTGAAACAGAGCAGCAACAGGTTTGGGGTGGAGCTACTTCAGATAGTACCGTGGTTGTGCAAGGCCGGTGAGACAGCGACATTCAGACAGCAACCTGAAAGGGGGAGAGTGAGCGTTGTAAAAGTGCACCAGGCAGAGGACGCAGGAAGGACAAAATGAGTTGGTGAATTCAAGAAACAGCAAGAAACCCAGTGTGGCAACACAGAGCTGAGCATGGGAGGGAACAGAGGAAAGGAGGGACTTAGGGACCAGATCAAAAGGGATCTTGAGGATCTTTGGATTTTATTCTGAATGTGAACACACCAGAGTTTAAAGCAGGGAAAGGCCATTAAGCGGACCATATTTGTAAGATCACTTTGGTTCCAAAGAAACAACACCTGAAAATAAGAACTACCATATATCCCAGCAATTCCAATCCTGGGCATGCAGCACTATCACTAATAGCCCACAGGTGGCAACCTAACTGCCTGTCAAGAAATGAATGGGCAAATACAGTACAGCACATACATACAGAGGGGCTCTGGTGCAAGGTCAGCAGTTCAAATCCACCAGCTGAGCTTGGGAGAAAGATGGGACTTTCTGCTCCTATAAAGATTTACAGCCTCAGAAACCTTACACCAAGTTGCTGTGAGTTGGAACCAACTCAATGGCACACAACCACCACCACCCACCACCACATACATACAAAGTAATAACAGTCACTAAAAGAAAAGCAGTCTTGATATATGCAACAGTACGGATGGAGTTTGAAGACGTTGTTAAGTGCCATCGAGTCAGTTCTGACTCATAACAACCCTGAACAGGGTTTCTGAGGAGTGGCTGGTAGATTTGAACTGCCAACCTTTTGGTGACTGTTTTTGTTAAGTGCTGCCGAAATGGTTCTAACCCATAGCAACCCTAAACCTTGTATAGGGTTTTCAAGGAGCATCCAGTGAGCTTGAACTGCTGACTTTGCAGTTCAAACCAAGTTTGCAATCCAGCACATTAACTCACAGCACCACACCAGGACTCCAACCTTTTGGTTAGCAGTCCTTAACCTATAGCACCACACCAGGACATCATGCTGAATGAAATAAGTCAATCACAGAAGAACAAATATTGCTTGATCTCACTTATACAAAAAAGACAATAAAAGGCAAATGTATAGACACCAAAGTTTATTAGCGGTTACCAGTGGCAGGAAGGCAGGAGAAGAGAAGGGTAATTGCTTATGGAATACCGAATTTCAGTTTACAGTTGATGGAAAAAGTCATACTGATTTAAGGTAGGGTTCCACAGCGGATTATTAATAACTGCTGTCAGTAATCTGTACACCTGTAAAAAGTTGAATTGGCAAAAACCGTGTGATATAAATATTTACAGCAATGAGGGGAAAAAAGTATCTTCTGAGGCTGCTTATGTACAACCAAACACCTCAAGGGATTTGGTTCCTTGGTTTGGGAGTCCAAGGTCATGCTTTCATGGGACATCTTAGTTAATTGGCCTAATAACGTGTTTAGTGTTCCTGTTTTCCCCTCTAGTTCATGGTGTCGTGCCTGGGGTCTTAGCTTACATGCAGCCACCCAAGACACAATTGTCTCTATTCCCCTGGAGCAGCAGAGGAGGAGAGTCAAGAATAGAAGGAAGATCTGGAAAGTGTGCCTAATAGCCTCCATGAACAAGTGCCTCCTTTGCCGGTAAGTCCAGAAAAACTGAATGGTGCCTGGCTTTGAATATCTTGGTCAAAGATTCTATAGAAGAATCCTGATCAAAAGGGGGCAATACAGAACAGAATTTCAATTCACATGGGCTCCAGAATTTTTAAAGTTATGGAGGCAGAATGAACCCTTGAAATTATTGCCCTGAGATCTTCTTTAAACCCCAAACCAAAAACAGTCACTGAAATTTGCTTAAATCCAAACAATAGATATGCTAAAAAAAACCAAAAAAGCCTGCCTTGTGCATTATGGTCTTTTAGGAAGCATCTGTGTGGGATTAAATTGACAACAGCAACTCCAGAAAGATGAGACGGGAACCTGATGGAGCACTTGGCTCATGTTAATGGGAAGGGACAACTCAGAAGAGGGTGCGAATGGTTGCACAACAGGAAGAACGTCATGAATGTCACTGAACTGAACATGTAGAAAATGTTGAATTGGGCTATGTTTGGCTGTGTATATTCTCAACAATAAAATGAATTTAAAATTGAAAAAAAAAAAAAAAAAAAAGATCACATGGGCTATGGAAAACAGAATAGGAGCTTGAGAGGAGGGGCTGAAGGACTCCAGTTACAAAGCTACTGAAGTTGACCTTGGATAGAGATGACAATGACTTAGACTAGGAAGGTAACAGTGGGAGCGACAGAGATATGACTGGATTCAGGATACATTTGGGAGGGAACAGCTAAAAGGACTTGCTGAGATTGGTTGTAGGGTATGACAGAAAGATCAGGACAAAAAGATATCCATGAGGTTTCTGGTCTGAGCAATTGAGTGATTGGTGGTGTCTTTGACTAAGATGGGGAAGCCATAGGAAGAGCAGGTTTGCAGGGGAGTTAGAGGCAGGGGGTAGACCAAAACTTCTGTTTAGAGTAAGAAAGTGGAGCACATGTATTTGGGAATAGCTTGCCAAGTGATCTGTATGCATCTTTCCCTTCCTTCGCACCACAAAGTTCTGAACCAATCAACTACTGAAAAGTGGGACTATCATGGGAATCTACTATTCACATTTTCTATCATTGAGATGCATTATCTGTCAACTGAGAAAATACCAGATTACTCAATTTCCAACGAAGGGAAAAGTAAATCTTTACCCAGAGAGATGACAGTCTCATAGTTCTCCTGCATCACACTGTTGTAGAGAGCCTTCTGATTGGGTTCCAATAACTCCCATTCTTCCTGGGAAAAATTCAGGGAGACATCTTCAAAGGTCAACAGACTCTAAAGAAGAAAATGGACTTTAAGTCAGTACTCGTCACTACAGATGCAGTCCAACCACCTGTCTCTGAAATGCATGGTCGACCAGCCCTTGAAGAAAGTAACAGTACATGACAGAGAAGAGAGAGAAACCAACGAGGAAGGCGTCAAAGGGATCAGAGCAAACAACCTGTAAAATACCCAGCCCCCACTGAGCCAAGCCTGAATGTACAGGGGAAACATCTGGGGTGAATGTGCCTCCATGCATCTGTTGGGTAGTGTGGGTCATGGGCAACAGGGCAAAGAACTGAAACCTGGGAAAGTTTACTGCTGGAGACCTATGGTTTTAGGTCCTGCCTCAGCCATCCTAAGGGAACAACAGAAGAGTGACCCAATCTCTATCTCATTTCTTATAGACACACCCTGATTCTATTTCCTCATATATGTTAGGAATCTTTCTTCTCACCTCATTCCTCTGACTAAATTCTCCCTGAAAGTATTCAACCAGGGCCACAGCCTCCTCAATGCTCTGTGGATGATGCTTCTGCATCTGGGTCTGGAGCTTCTTGGGCAGAATGGTCAGGAATTGCTCGATCACCAGCAGTTCTAATATCTGCTTTTTTGAGTGGATCTCTGGCCTCAGCCACCGGCGGCATAATTCCTGCAGTTGGCTGGCAGCCTGAAAAGGTCCAGCTGCTTCAGGATAGTAGAAGTTCCGGAAGTGCTGACGAGAGCTGTCAGGATCAAGATAACTGTTCCTCTGTGGGACGAATTTCTTACTCTGACTGGAGCTGCCTTGCACAGACCTCTTACTCTCCAACACAGTCCTCATCTGGGGGGTCCAGCATGCAGCCACTTTGAGATGTCTCCTCATCCTTCTGCTCTAGGAACACTTGGACTCTTGTGTATGGCAAGCCCAGCTCCACCTTGGACAGATGAGGCTCCTTCAGGTTTAGTACAAAATCAATGAGATCTTCTTCCTGAGGACTCTAGGGGAGTAGGAGGGGGAAGCATACGGAACAAAAAACGGACACGTCAAAAACAAAACAACACATGACCCCTCTATACTTGCTACTTATGAGAGATACATGAACAGAAATGGTCATATCCTTGTTGTTAGGTGCCATCAAGTCAGTACCGACCCATAGCGACCTTATGCACAGCAGAACAAAACACTGCCCGATCCTAGGCCAACCTCACTACTGTTGACACGCTTGAGTCCACTGATGCTGCCACTTGGAAAATCCATCTCGTTGGGGGTCTTCCTCTTTTTCTACGACCCTCAACCTTATCAAACATGATATCCTTCTCCAGTGACTAGTCCCTCTTGACAATATGTCCAAAGTATGAGAAACAAAGTTTGGCCATCTTGGCCTCTAGGGACCACTCTGGCTGCACTTCCTCCAAAACGGATCTAGTATTAGAACACCATGATAACAGATTACTTCAGGACCTAGATGTCTTTTCTTTGTTACTCAACTTTGAAACAAAGCATAGTTCTGAGATGGCTTATGACAATGACTTTTTGACTGTCTGTTTGTTTTCTGGTTTAGGAAGTTCTGGTGGGTGACAAAATTGGCACCCAATGGTTCAAAGGAGTTTTGAGATCATCAAAAGACTTAATCTGTGTGTTCCTGCCCTAGCTTCATATTATCAAGGAAAGATTAGGGTGAAATGGGACATATTTGGTTTCTCTACATGTTAACAGAAGACCAGAAGAGTTTTGGGATGACATCAAGAACATTATACATGAAGAAAACAAAAAGTCATTAAGAAGACAAAAAAGAAAGAAAAAGTAAAAATGGATGTCAGAAGAGACCCTGAAACTTGCTCTCTAACATAGAGATGCTAAAGCAAATGGAAGAAATAAGGAGGTACAAGTGCTGAACAGAAAATTTCAAAGATCAGCTCAAGAAGATAAAGCCAAATATTACAACAAAATGTGCAAAGATCTGGAATCAGAAAACCAAAAAGGAAGAACACGCTCAGCATTTGTGAAGCTGGGGGAACTGAAGAAAAAATGCAAGCCTCGACTTTCTTTACTAAAGGATTCTCTGGGCAAATTATTGAATGATGCAGAAAGCATCAAGAGAAGAAGGAAGGAATACGCAGAGTCACTATACCAAAAGGAAATGGTTAATGTCCAACCATTTCAAGAGGAAGCATATGATCAAGAGCCAATGATACTCAGGGAGGAAGTCCAAGGTGCATTGAAGGAATTGGCAAAGAACAAGGCACCAGGAATTGATGGAACAAAAATTGAAATCTTTCAAGAAAGTGAGGTGGCACAGAAGGCATTCACTCATCTATGCCAAGAAATTTGGAAGACAACTATCTGGCCGACTGATTGAAGAGATCTGTATTTGTGCCCATTCCAAAGAGAGATGACCCAACGGAATGCGGAAATCATCGGACAATCACTTTGATATCCCACGTGAGTCAAATTTTACTAAAGGTAATACAGAAATAGCTGCAAGCATACATGCACAGAGAACTTCCAGAGGTTCAAGTCGGATTCAGAAGAGGCCGTGGAACGAGGGATATCACCGCTGATGTCCGATGGATCTTGGTTGAAAGCAGGGAATATCAGAAAGATGTTTACCTGTACTTTATTGATTACTCCAAGGCTTTTGATTGTGTGGATTATGACAAGCTATGGACAACATATGAGTATTCTGGAACACTTAATTGTGCTCATGAGGAATCTGTACCTGGCCCAAGAGGCAGTTGTTTGAACAGAACATGGGAACACTAAATGGTTTGAAATTAAGAAAGGTGTGCCACAAGGTTGTATTCTTTCACCATACTTATTCAACCTGTATGCCGAGCAAAAGAGCTCTGGTAGCGTAGTGGTTATGAATCGGGCTGCGAACCTTAAGGCCAGTAGTTTGAAACTATCAGCCGCTCCATGGGAGAAAGAAGAGGCTTTCTGCTATTGTAAAGATTTACAGCCTCGGAAACCCTGTACAGGGTCGCTATGGGTCGGAACCAACTCGACGGCACTGAACAACAACAATAATGCTGAGCAAATAATCTGAGAAGCTGGGTTCTGTGAAGAAAAATGTGGCATCAGGATTGGAGGAAGACTCATTAACAACCTGCGATATGCAGATGATAGAAACTTGCTTGCTGAAAGTGAAGAGGACTTAAAACATTTACTGATGAAGATCAAAGAGCACAGCCTTCAGTATGGATTACATCTCAAGGTAAAGAAAACAAAAATCCTCACCATTGGACCAATAAACAACATTCTTAGCAACGGATAAAAGATTGAAGTTGTCAAGGACTTCATTCTTCTTGGATCAACTATCATCACTCATGGAAGGAGCAGTCAAGAAATCAAATGACATATTGCATTGGGCAAATCTGCTGCACAAGACCTTTATTAAGTGTTGAAAAGCAAAGATGTCAGCTTGAGGACTAAGGTGCGCCTGACCCAAGCCATGGTATTTTCAATAACCTCAAGTGCATGTGAAAGCTGGACAGTAAATAAGGGAGACCATAGAAGAATCGATGCTTTTGAGTTACGGTGTTGGAGGAAAATATTGAAAGTGCCATGGGTTGCCAAAAGAACCAACAGATCCGCATTGGAAGAAGTGCAGCCAGAGTGCTGCTTGGAGGCCAGGATGACCACACTTCGTGTCTCATACTTCGGACATATTGTCAGGAGGGACCAGTCGCTGGGGAATGATATCATATTTAGTAAGGTGGAGGGTCAGAGAAAAAGAGGACGACCCCCCCAATGAGATGGCTTGGCCAAGTGGCAGCTTCGGTGGACTCAAGCGTGGCAACAGTAGTGAGTTTGGCCCAGGATCAGGCAGTATTTCATTCTGCTGTGCATAAGGTCGCTATGAATTGGTAATGACTCGATGGCACCTATCAACAACAACAACATGCTAACAGGCCATTCCAGTGTTTTGGTTTTAGCTGAGGGAAAAGCACTTTCTATGTCACCTCAATTCTTTTGTGACGATGAAAGCCTTCACGGAACAATTGATAGCCTCCTTTCCACTGTATTAATGATGGCAGTGAGATCAGAAGAAAAGGGAAGTAATTCGCAGAAAAGAGTTGTATTCCTAGCAGCAAGTGTCTCTGACTAAGCAACCACATCCTCATCATGTTTCTCTGTTATTTCTTTGCAAGACTTATAAATGGCACTGGATTCAAAAATTTTCGTTCAACTAGAAAAAATAATAATAAAGCTGGCCTTTGTTTAATGGATATCAACATTTCAGAAAGTAAAATCAGAGGGTAAAAGAGAGGGTGGCGATGAAGGTTGTTCATTGAGAAGATACTAGTAGGGCAACCCTTCTGCTGATTTTACACTTTCTTGGGGTCATTGAACCTGTCAGCAAGGCTGGAGGTAGCCTCGTGAACCCCATTTTCCCTGGTGGTGGTTGTGGTGTGCTGTGGCGTCGATTCCGACTCATAACGACCCTGTACAGGGTTTCCTAGTCTGTAAATCTTTACGGGAGCAGAAAGCCTCATCTTTCTCCTGTGGTAGTTTCGAACTACTGACCTTGCGGTTCGCAACCCCATTCGTAACCACTACACTACCAGAACTCTTTGAGGTGGCCCAAAAGCCAAAAGAAGTAGTAACCCAAATGGTTTCTAAGATGCCAAAGAAATGGCTGAGTTCATGCTTCCTATCTCGGTTCAGGAGGCAAGGGGACACGTCTGGTAATTTCATGCCAACAGAAGCAGTCTCTGAGGCGGACGTCTCTGAGGCTGAACTGACCCTTTCTCTCTCTCTTGATACCATAAGCCAGCAGAACCCGGTGAGTTTCAAGGGATGCAGTGGTTAACACTATTGATCCTACTCCAAGGCAGAATCTCTACGGAGATTCTGGAAGGACTACAAGAGCTCCCAGAAGCTCAGGTTTCTGTTTTCTCATAGGATAGCAAGAGGAGTGAGGTGGGAGGGCCATTGGTGAGCAGGCGCGCCTGACTCTGGGCAGGAGAAACTCACTGTGTGTCCACTGAGAACGCCAGCGTCCCACCCCCACCGCCCCCACCACTCAGCTGCCCAGACCGAATCCAAAGGGAAATCCATTTCTTGGTTTACCTCCAGACAACGCCGGCTTCCGTGGAGGTCACTTGCCTCTTTCAGTCTCAACTGCAACACCACCTAGTGCAGTCTACTCGAGAGCGCAGCTGTCAGCCTCCGCGCCACTCGGGAAGGCGCATTCGGCAGAGCGCGCTCTAGGCCAGGAGAACTAAGTCCCCGGGCTTCCCAGAACCAACGGAAGCTCGGGCACTCCTAACCCTCCCTTCCGAGGTCTCTAATCCCAAAGCACTTTAGTTAGGGTTGTGGTTTATGGACCGGGCGCCAACCGGAAGATGAAAGGGTTCAGTTCCGCTGACGTATGATAGCCACGCCAGTCGACTCCCTCCCTTTACCTGTGTAGACTCAGCCCAGTAAAATGAGAAACTGGCCTGCGTGTCCGTACCCTCCCTGAAGAATCAGTTCCCTGCTTCCTCTCGGCCCTGAAGAGTTACTACTACCGAATCTTTATACCTGAGGGAAGCCTACAGGAGCGCCTAAAATGGCTCCTCGCTTGGGCAACTTGGCGGACTCCGGGGGGCCGCTGTCAGATCTTAACCCAGCTTTGCATTCAGACTGTTTCAGTTTTTCTCTAAACTCTCGCGCGACTTGAGGCTATTAGGGACCAGGGACCTCGTTCAGAAACTAGCGCCTCCTGTGATGTGGAGGGACCAAGATAGATACTGACTCACATGGACTGGGCTGCCTCTCCACTGCGCGTGCGCAGTACTCTTCTTAGCGCCCAGCCGGAGAAAAGTGAGTTGTTATCCTTGGGCTTATTGGACGCCTCGTCCTTAAGAGCCTCCAGTGAACAAAAGTCCCTTACATTTTATACCGGTTTTTTTTTTTTTTTTTTTGCTTGCTAGTGTTTCCTTCTGAGCCCTGGTGTGGCGCTTTAGGCTCAGCACTGGACTGCTAACCACAAGGTTGCAAACCATACAGGATCGCTATGAGTCAGAACCGACCCGAATGCTAAACTAAACAACAAAGCGTTTCCTTTAAATCAATTGTTTTGTTTTTTCAATTTTGAGGTGGTGTTGTTATGTGCCGTGGAGTCGGTTCCGACTCATAGCGAGTGTACAGGGTTTCCAAGGCTGTAAATCTGTAAGAGAGCCGAAAGCCTCATCTTTCTCCCGTGGAACAGCTGGTAGTTTCGAACTGCTAACCTTATGGTTCACAGCCCGATTCGTAATCACTACTCTACCAAAGGGTGTAGCATAGTGGTTACAAATTTGGCTGCTAATCTCACGGTCAGCAGTTCGAAACTACCAGCTGTTTCGCGGGAAAAAGATGAGGCTTTCGGCTCTTTTAAAAGATTTACAGCTTCTGAAACCCTGAACAGGGTGGCTATGAGTCGGAACCAACTCCACGGCACATAACAACAACAAGTTTTAACCTTACGAGGTAGGTGTTTTGCGAGATCAAAACATTGAGACAGACGATATACCTTCCTTAAAGTTACAAAGTTTTTCAGTGGCGGATTTTAGAATGAAATTTAGGTCTCCCCGTGCCGTGTGCCTTTTCTATTACAGTGTGCTTTCCTGAAGGGCAGTTATCTCGTTTTCAGCTGGCATCTCCTGCAGTATCTAGCATAGTCCTGTGAGTAAGGTTTGTTGTTAAGTGCCTTCGAGTCAGTTCCGACTCAACGACCCTGTGTAGGGTTTCCGAGGAGCAGCTAGTGGGTTTGAGTTGTCGACCTTGCAGCTCGAAGTCCAGTGCTGATCCCACAGCGCCACACCAAGAGTCCCCAAGTAAGGTTGGCATTCCATAAATATTTACTGAATCATATTTCTAAGACTCTTGAGTTGTCAGTTTTCTTCAATTTACCAATGTGTCTATATGGTGTCAAGGACTATTTATTGGTACCGTAGTGCTTAGGAATTGGGCTGCTAATCTCATGGTCAGCAGTGCAAAACTAGCAGCTGTTTCCTGGGAGAAAGATGAGGCTTTTGGCTCCCGTAAAGATTTACAGCCTCAGACACCCTATACAAGGTCGCTATGAGTCGGAACTGACTCCATGGCACATAACCACCATCAGCACCACTATGGGTGTTCAGCTACTGAGAAGTTGGTAGTTCGAATCCACTCAGCGGCCCCGCAGGAGAAAGACCTGGTGATCTGCTTCTGTAAAGATCACAGCCAAGAAACCTCTACAGGGCAGTTTTACTTTGTCACACAAGGTGTCTATGAGTTGTAATCAATGGCAAGCTATGGGTAGCCAGTGTTAAGTTGAATAGGACAGGTCTTTGCTATCAAGGAATCTAGCAAAAGGATTGAGACAATTTCATGAATTATTGGCAACAGAAGGTAGTAAAAGATGGGGTATACACTAAATGCTGTGAGAAATCCAACAAAATGAAAGTTGACTTTTGGGTGGGGAAAATTACAAGAAACCTGGAGGGATTTCTGTCCACCGTAGAGGGTAGGGACTTGTTCCAAGTAGAGGTAAAGGCTTTGAAAGTGGAAGAGTCAAGTCTGATAAAATTTGTGGTCTAGTTTTACTGTGTTGGGGGTATACTTAGGGGAAGTATAAAAAATAAGTTCATGTGTACCTTGTTTGGATATGGATGGATATGTTGAGGTTATGCCACGTGAGTGCTTTTGAGAGAATGGTTCATTCTAGGACAATTTACCTCGAGGTAATTTTCAGGTTAGAGTATAGATATTGCTGTTCAGTAGCAGACTACTTCCTGAAATTCCTGCCAATGCTGTATTGTATTGATCCCAGTGCTAGAGAAAAGGAAATCTTTTGGTAGTTTTATCTGCCCACTGTTGGCACAAATAGATTAATGTTTTCTATGTGCCAGAGAATATGCTAATATTTTGTGTAATGTCATTCCATTAAAGCAGATGCCTTTTGCCATGGTGTGTTCCTCTAAGCAAGATGGGTCACGAGTAGTTCTGCTGGAGCCACCTGTGAAAATTCAGCCCTGGTTCCCGCTCTTGTCATGTGTGCTTAAACAAGACACAGTCTGATCCAGAAATAGGGACTCAACATGTGCCAGCAGTGCTTCCGTCAGTACGCACGAAGGATACAGGCTTCAGCAAGTAGGACTGTCTCTGAATGGCTTATCCAAGACACGCACTGGGCTGCATCTCCACTGCGCATGCACAGTACTCTTCCTAGTGTCTAGCCAACAAAAACAATGCTAACACTTCGTACATAAAATTTAAAGTTTCAATGGAAAAAAAAAAGCAAAGCAAAGAATAGCTATGTGAAATTTGCCAGAAAAGGGGCTAAGATTGGAGGGCCGGGTGAAGACTCCTATTGAAAAGCCTTTTTTAGGGCCTAGGGTCAGGAACCTGGGACTTGCCATTGCTTCAACTGCAAGGAACAATAACCTAAGTAAAGCAAGCATCAGTTTGATGACATCACAAAGACTTCATGGGGACATTATAGGGGTAGTTGAGAAGGGGTTTTCCATTATGAGATTTATGTTGTTAAGTGCCATCGAGTCAGTTTCGACTGTTAGCTATCACGTATAGGGTTTCTGAGGAGTGGCTAGTGGGCTTGAACTACTGGCCATTTGTTAGCAGTCCAGTGCTTATTCTACACCAGCACAAAATTTGCTATCAGACAATGTTTAGTCATAGCAGCAACTTTGCAATACCCTACATATTTCATGACAACTGCCACATCAACCCTGTCCTGCTCTATTGGACCTTGACCCACCACTGGTGAGCCTGTAACATTTTCTCTCTAATTGTTAGTTTTCTCCCCCACCTCTCCACTACCACTGACCTCCTGTTGTGAACAACGTGGACTACCAAAAGGGAACGAACGTTAAGATCTTTTACATTTGTTAGGAAAACCATATTAACTGGGGCAGGACTGAGTGAAGACTGTTAAGGAATGGGAAGCAGGGGTGTATCCATCACCTGATTTGCTATATTTGATACCCTATTGCCAGTGGCATCAGAATTTCCTACCTAGAATGTGTCCTGGTGTTCTACTGATTTTCCAAAAATACATACTACTAGAATGCCCATCAATGACGCTCCAGTCTAAAATATGATTGCCCTTAATAAGATAGTCCTGTTGTTGTTGTTAAGTGTCAATGAGTCAGTTCCAACCCGTAGCAACCTTGTATAGGGTTTCCAAAGAGCAGCTGGTGAGGTTGAAACACCAACACTGTGGTTCAAACCAACTTTGCAGTCCAGCGCATTAACTCACAGCACCACACCCCAGACATGATTGTATTTGTTTTGCCCTCCTCTACATCTTCTCACCATTAATGATCACTAAAGGAGCTCTGGTAGCGTAGTGGTTACGAATCGGGCTGCGAACCTTAAGGTCAGCGGTTCGAAACTACCAGCGGCTCCGCGGGAGAAAGATGAGGCTTTCTACTCCCGTAAAGATTTACACCCTCGGAAACCCTGTACAGGGTCGCTATGGGTCGGAACCGACTCGACGGCACTTAACAACAACAACAACAAAGCATTTATATCGGGAACATTGTAACTTCCTTTCTAGGGACCATTTAGCAGCCTAAAATATCCTGTCTTTGAAGAGCCAGATCTTCATCCAGTTAGTTCACAAGAAAGTAAGTCTTCTAAACAAAGAGGAAGAAGCAGAAGTCTTATGGAACCACGTTGAGCAGTCACTGAGATTTGACACTTACCATGTAGCCATCCTAAACCCAGGGTGTACCAGGCCTACAACCTACCTCAGCATTCTTGCTGCCATCTTTGTCACTCTGAAGCTTAAGGAGAAGGTGCCCCAGCTCTTTAATGTAGACCCTAATGGTCTATGAGCCTTAGTTCTTCCTGAACTACCCAATGAGACTACAAAGAAAAACCTGTCCTTTAACCAAGGCAGAGGGAACCAGGTCAACACTGAGGGCCAAGGCAGAGTCCTTCAATGAAGGTTCATACTTTTGTATTTCCCTCACCTATTTATAATCATCCAGACATACTCTCAAAAGGAGAGGGTTGCATCTCTGATTTCCTCTGGATCCAAGATCTCAAAATTTCCCAGGAAATCCACCTTTCATGAAACCCCCTACCCAAGGTTGTCTGAAAAAGATAGTGGGAAATTTGAATCTCTGAAAACGATACACTAGATCAGCCTCCTGCTACCTCTTCCAATACCTGCTTGCTCTGAAAATTGCATGTTACTATCCCTTTGTTGTTGTGAAGTGCGATCTTTTTTTGGTAGGGGTGACATTTACATGCTCGGGCTGTCAATGGGCTCGGGCCCTGCCAGGCCATTGTCTTCGCTGACCTGCACTACACAGGGCCTTCAGGACACTTTTAACTCAAGACAAAGAGTTTCAGCTCAAGGGCCTCAGAAGCTTCAAGGCTGAGGCAAACATTGTAGACAAGGCAATTAAATCACAACTTGGACAAATATACTAAGAAAGTGGGTGTGCTTTGGGCCAGGAAGGATTTCATAGCGAATTTTACCCAGTAGTTACTTCCAATACGTGTCACCCTCAATGGTTCAAAACTGAGTGGTACGAACTGTTAACGGGCTCAGTTGCCAACCAAAAGGCTGGAGGTTTGAGTCCACCCAGAGGCACCTCTGAAGAATGGCCTGGTAATCTACTTCTGAAAACTCAGCCTTTGAAAATCCTAGGGAACACAGTTCTACTCGGATATGCATGGGATCATTATGAGTCTAAATGAACTTAACGGCAACTCATTTTTACCATTGAGGATACTGGGTAAAGGATAAGGGGTCCTCTTATTTTTATTTCTTTAAACTGCCTATCAATCTACATTATCTGAAAAAGAAAGCTTAATTTTTTTAAAAAAAAGAACCCT
The DNA here is from genome assembly GCF_000296735.1 of Chrysochloris asiatica. Taxonomy (NCBI): domain Eukaryota; kingdom Metazoa; phylum Chordata; class Mammalia; order Afrosoricida; family Chrysochloridae; genus Chrysochloris; species Chrysochloris asiatica. The sequence goes on along the minus strand of NW_006409016.1, from coordinate 243,590 downwards.
ATCATGAGTGTCCCTCCTCTCTCCCCTGATGCCCAACACCCCAAGTCTTTCATTCTATATCCAAGGACCTGACTTCAATCATTTCTTCTTAGCAGCTGTGCTCCATGCTGCTGATGTGGCTGGGGCAACTCTGAAATCCCTCTTTTCTCCAGCCTGCCAACCTAACACTTTCTCACTCCATCAGTCCCTTTTGGAGCTGGGGCCTAACTGCCAAGGTCACCTGGTACTCAGTACCCACTGGCTCCAACTTCAGTGCTGTTTCCTGAGGCAAAAGCACCTCCCAAAGGACTTTTTGTTCCTAGTTCAAAGTTGATGAACTAGGACCCAACCCACATCACTCATCATAATAAGCCAAGAGAAAAGGAAATTATTACAGGAATTTGAAAGCAAACCTTCAACAGCAAACCACGCTATTTCCTTGTCAAGACCCACTGGTAAAGTACCCCGCAGGACCCTCAGGCTCTTACAAATAATAACCTGCTAGCATCCCTCAAGGATGTCCCATGTCCTTCACTAGCACCTTCCTAAGGTGCCCCCGGGCTCAGCTAGTACTCCACTGATGAAGAAGTACTCCATGGGATTCTGAGACTTGCTGCTTCTCCACAATGGCATGATGTTTAATTGGCCACCGTGCTCACTGGGCCAATTGACAAGGGTCCTAGTTGACAAACCTTGAGCTGAGGAGCTGAGCCCACAGGAGTTTCAAGGCTTTTTAGTAGCCAATTCAGACAAGCCAACGTGATGGTAATAGTCAAGCTTTTAATCACGTATACAAGCAAGAGTTCAAACCTGGAGAATAAGCCAATGCCGGTTTCCTTGTTCCATGTTTCCCCAGGAATGGTGTCCAGGCAAGGGTCCAGTGGACCCATGATACATGGGGACAGCCCCACTGTTGAGGGGGTCCTAAACTAAAGGCTGTTATAGGTATATGGTATATGGTATAGGGAAGAGGCAACAAAAAGAGGTAATGTTGAAAAAGTACTGAGAGTCTCCTGGTGTAGCACTGTAGGATCAGCACTGAACTGCTAACCACAAGGTTGGCAGTTCAAACCTACTTCTTTGGAAATCCTATACACAGTTGTTGTGAGTCAGAACTGAATCAATGACAGTTAACAACAACTAAATCAGAGTGGGTAAAAGTGTCTTCAAGGTTCACTCCCCACCCACCTCCACCACTGATGAGGTTTCAGCAGAAGCACCTAAGGAAGGTCTCTGCTGAAGGCCCACCCCACATAGATTCCTCAGTATGGAAGTATCTGGCCTAGGAACACACAGATGTGGAGGAACGTGGCTGACAGAGGTGGGGCCTGAATCCCTGGCTGACTCCCTTTCGAGACTGCAGTGCATTGTCTGAGGCCTGCCAGGTTGTTGTTGTTGTTGAGTGTCACTGAGTCGATTCCGAACCATAGCGATCTAGTAAATGCCTAGATTTTTTGGGCTGAAAAATCACACACAGATTTTTAGCCAGGAGCCAGACTCTACCTTCTTCACGCCTTGATTTTTTTAGGACCTGGGTGAGAAACATGGAGGACCCCATGTTTTGAGGAGTTTTGTCCCAAACAGGGTGATTTGTCTGAGGCAATAGCAGACCAGGATCATAATCAACATCTCTAGAAGCAAGATGATCAGGCCTGCCTCTATAGAGGATTCAGTGTATGATTCCCCACTATTGTCACACCAGGAAAAGAAGACTCCTAGACCATTAGGGTCTACATTAAAGAGTGACTTTTTTTTTTTTTTTAACCTGGCCCAGGACATCAACTGAGGCAAAGCCCAACTCTACTCAGTCAGTGGAAGCTGACTTGAATGCCTCCCAGGACTGAGGCAGTACCATGATGGTCAGGGTCCCTGCAGCAGAAGTACAGTCCCCCATGACATGTGTGTCCCCCTGGAAACATAGAGCTACAATGTTCAGGCACTTCAAGAGGACATACATTCGCCAGGAAATTTGGTGAACAGGGTTCCTGGGGCTCTTCCATAAGGGTCTCCTGCCCGGTGTGTGTGTGTGGGGTGGGGGGGCAGTTCAGGTGAAACAACGCAGGTTAGTCCTTGGCTTCCAAAGGAGCGCTGAGACTGTCAGTGCCAAGCAGTTTGCTTGTTCCTGACATCAGTTTATCAGCTTCACAGTGGAGGACGCTGGAGGTGCTCTGTGTGCAAAGTGCTGGAGCTGAGGCAGGCCTCACGGTCAGCACCGGTGACTGTCGGTGGCCAGTCTGAATCCAGAACACTCACAGCAGCTTCAAAGGCAGCCCTGGCAGAGTTTCTTCAAGAGGCGGAGGAAGTTTTCAACACCTTTTTGAAAGACAAAGATTATTAGTGGCTGCCCCACCCCCACCCCCTAACACACCTCCCAGGAGCCAGGTTTGGGGTTATTTTTCTCTTGTTTCCAATTAGCCATCAAAACTTTACCTTTCAAAGGAAGTCATCCCCAATGTCTAGGTTTTGTTCAGAGGTTGTATGCAAGAGAGACAGAGGCACTTTTACAGAAAACACATTTTTATATAAACATAAACAGAAAAAAATCATGCATTTTTTATACAAACATAACCAGAAAAACACATCGTTAGCATAAAATTTCAGAATTTTCAAAATGTTGCAAAAACGGGGTTACATAACCTCCTAGGCCTGCTTTTTCAATATTCACCCTAACTTTCCATCTATTTGAGTTTTCAGGAAGGGGTGGGAGGGGATAGGAGGCCTTGCTGAATCCCACAGACAGTGTCAATAACTATAAAAGAAGGGCGCACGACAGAAGGAAGGGGGCAAAGGCTGAGTAAACACATGGTGCAAATGAGCGGCACCCTTCTGGGGAATTGCTGCATTGAGACCCCAGCCAGTTCCCCGGAGATGTACAGCCCAGGCTGGGGTTATCTTGTTCCTGCCCATCAGCCAAGTTAGCCTGTCCTTTAACTGGCCAATAAAAAAATCAATCCCTGTGGCTTAAGGGTGAGACGGAACATGAAGTGTACATCATATGCCCTCAAATTAGGACCACTGGTGTGAAGTTTAAACTGCAAATCTGTGCTCAGGAACTCCTGAACAGGAAAACCTGAATAAATCTGGTCTTGTAGGAGCTGGATCTTGTGGCCTTACTTAATCCAAGTATGGAAGAAGACTGTCAACGCAGGCAGGATCCAGGGGAACCCTCTAGATAGAATGAGAGGCTCAACATGATCTAGCTGCCAAGAACATCCTAGCCCAATCACTTGGGGCAATGCCAGGGTCTGCCAGGCAGGACAGTGTTTCCACGCTTTCAGCATCTTCTGATGACAGTGGCAGGCCAAGCGTGTAGTACCAGTGTAGGATGGTGTTTGAATATCCATGAGCCATTCTCTCATGTATCCAGGAGGTGACTGGTCACACATGTGCTTGCTCTAGGACAAAGGACATTTCAGTCTCCACATTTACTTGCCACTCAAGGTCTCCTTATTAGTCATACTTCGCCTCATCAGCACAGGGGCCTTTCTGGTGAACATCCACATGCGTAACACAAGTGTAATAGGAGCAGAACAGATTTTTACTCAAATGCCCAGTCTCCATGGTGGGCATGCTTTATATGCTAGTTGGAGGTTTGCCAGTGGTCTGAACAAATAGCCAGGCTATTAGCTATAGTCCATGAGTCAGGTAGGTTCACAGTCTGCCATTATGTTCCACTAAGGTAGCTCTAACTGCAGCAATTTGCTTCAGGGTAAATGATAGCTGGCATGGACATAGGCTTACGTCATACTAATGATACACTCAGAGAACGACCATGCCACAGAGGTTTGTAGGTGCCCCAAGAGACCCATCCATAGTCAGACATGGGCAAGGGTCCTGTGGTGGAGGCCTCAGACCCCAAAACCAGCTTGATGCCAGGAGTTATGGGGACCACAGTTGCCTGTCTAAAAGATCCATGAATGCACACACACCCCCATTGAACTCTAACCTTAGCGTAGGATCTCCAAGTTCCCACTGAGAACAGAGATGAACATTAGCTTACCCTCTAGTCCTATTTGAAACTACCAGCTGTTCTGTGGGGAAAAGATGAGGCTTTCTGCTCCTGTAAAGATATATAGCCTCGGAAACCCTGTACGGGGCGCTATGAGTCGACACTGACTCCACGGCACATAACTAACCAACCAACCAACTAGTCCTATTATTCTCTAACAGTTGAGCGGTCTGATGAGAAGCCCCTAGGTGGGGTGGGAGGAACAGGATCCTTGTCAGTTCCAGGGGCTGATGCCATGCAGACAGCAGCGAGGCTGTCTGCCAGGATTTGGCCACACGTTTTACAAGGAGCAGGGAATGGGGGCGGGGGGTAACTTGGGCCTTTGAGGGAAGCCTAGGGCAGGTGGGTTTAAGGTGAGCCCAGGCTCCATTAAGAAGGACCTTTAGTCATGTGCAGATAATCCGCTATCATCCCTCCTGAAGGTGGCTATGGGCTGGGCTACACCCCGCTGAGGAAGTACTTCACGGGATCCTCAGGCTTTCTGCTTCTCCAGAGTGGCATGCTGCTTAATTGGCTACCATGCTCACTGGGCCAATCTGTGAAGGAGCTGAGCTGAGCTGCAAGGTATCCGAGGAGCTGATTGAAACACGTCAAAACGGAAGTTTACAGTCAAGTTTTTAATCACCAACTGGGATGGTACAAATAAGAGGTCAAACTGAGAAAACAGCACTTGGCCCCTCTCTGCTCCCTATTTCCCCAGGAATGGCACCCAGGCAAGGGTCAGGTGGATCAGCACAGACTTGAACCATCTCACATCTGAAGGCCACCCCCAACAAAAGACCCCAGCAGCTTTATGCACCTGCCACTGATAAGAAGACTTCAGCAGAGGCTCCTGAGTAAGACCTCTGTTGATTCATGGTAACTCCATGTGTGTCTAAGTAGAAATGTACTCCATAGGGTTTTCAACGGCTGATTTTTCAGAAGCAGATCACCTGGACTTTCTTCTGCACCACCTCTCAGTGGACTCACACCACCTACCTTTTGGTTAGCAGCCAAGCTCACTAACCAGTGCCTCTGCTGAAGCCCCCCAGCCCACCATAAAGAGGCTTCAGTATGGAGGCCGCTAGGCTAAGAATGCAGAAATGTGCAGGAGCCTGGCTGCCAGTGAATTGGCTGTGTGCCAAGTCGACTGGGGAGGTCCTCTTTTCCCTGAGGCCTGCCTTACGATTGCTTAGGGTCAGGCCTGAAGTTACACCCAAGTTTTTAGCCAGGAGCTGGACTCATCACCCCATAAAAGAGAATGATAGTTTAGACTAGACTTTCTCCCTGCCCCACCCCCCTATATGATATTCAAGAATAAAAATCTATGGATGTGTGTGTGTTCAACAGGGTTGTTCTGAGGCGATTCACTTCTTTTTCTTCCCAGCCCTCCCCGCCATTTCCTGATACTTCTCTTCCTCAAAACTATCAAAGGTAACTTGGGAGGTCCTGGGGAGAGAGGCCTCACAGCCTCGGTGCCAAAATGTTTTTCTCAGTTCAAATTTAACTGAGATACAGTTATGTTGAAGAGACCAAACCGCTGACCCCAATATAGCAATGAACAGTTATTAAGTACTATGTACCAGCGTGTGATCAAAATGCACGTGCTGCTCTGTGTTTGGAGTCCTGGTGTGGTACTGTAGGATCAGCACTGGACTACTACCCACAAGGTCAGTGGCTCAAACCTGCCAGCCACTCCTTGGAAACCCTACACAGTACTTAACAACAACAGCAGCTCTGCCTTTAATCCTCAAATGAACCCTAGAAGGATATTTTATCATTGGGGAAACTGAAGTTTAAAGAGAAATGGTAATTTCCCCAAAGTCACAAAGCTAGCAGGATTTCAGCCTTGATGAACTAACGTCAGAGCCTACTCTAACTATCACAATGATATTGCTTTCCTGTGGAAACAAGACACGTTGTACTGCTCACTCTGTGCTTTGGGGGTAAATCTAGAGGATGAATGTTCCAGATTGAGCTTCAAAAAGAAACTTGCCAAAGAAGAATAAACTAAGAGCTACCAAAAGGAAGGAAATAACAAAAATTGAAGAAAAAGAAAGTACCAAAAAAAACCCAATAGAGATCATCAATGAAACCAGAAGTTGGTTCTTTGAAAAGATCAATAAAATCAACAAACCTTTAGCTAAACTGGCAAAAAAAAAAAAAAAGAAAAAAGAAAAAAAAGAGAAGATACAAATAATGAAAATAAAAGGTTAAACTGAAGGTATTACTAATACTACTCTGAAATGAAAAAAGGACCAGAAGAACAGCTCTATGTCAACAGCTTAGATGACTTAGATGACATGGACACATTCCTAGAGACACATTAAATACCTAAATTGATTTAAACAACAACAACAGCACCCCAGAAAATCTCAACAGATCCATAACCTCTAAAGAGACTGTATCACTAACCAAAAGCCTCACCACAAAACAAGTCTTGAAACAGATGGCTGCACTGGGGAATTCTATCAAAAATTTACAATATTTACTCCAATTCTTTATAAAATTTTCCCCAAAAATAGAAGAGGAGTGAACACTTTCTAACACTATCTATGAGGTCAGCATTGCCCTGGTACTAAAACAGCACAAAGACATCACATGAAAAACAAACAAACAACCTACAGACCCGACTTCCAGCAAGATGGTGGACTAGTCAGATGCACTACACTGGACCCTCGACAACAAAGTTACAAGAGACAAAATGAAACAGACACAGATGACAAGTCTCCCACCCTGAACTTCAGAAGAAAGATTAGAGAGGTGGATGGAGTGCTTGCTGGGAAGACAGGTCAAGCAGGGATGGTGAGAGAGGAAGGCTAACTGGTGAACACCTGGCTAGACGAGGCTCCACCATCTGTGAGCAACTTTAGCAGCAGGAGGAGGCCTGGCAGAGCAGATTTGGGCGCCTGGCAACCAAGCAGGTGCAATCTCTTCTTCCCCCACGCTCCTCTGGTGATCAGAAGTGTGGCTAGCTTCTATCCTCATCTACCCCTAGAGCAGACCCTACTCTCTGGGAGCTCGAAGTCACGTGGTTGGGAACCATGCCCGTGCACTGCTTTGCTGCTTGGATTCAGATGGGCTTCTCCTCTATGGGTCCAACAACTGCACTGTTGGTGTTTACAAATATGACAACTCTACTCTGGTAGTGTAGTGGTTACAAATCGGCCTGCGAACCAACCGCAAGGTCAGCAGTTCAAAACTACTAGCTGTTCCGTGGGAGAAATATGAGGCTTTCTGCTCCCATAAAGATCTACAGCCTCAGAAACCCTGTACAGGGTCGCTATGAGTCGGAACCGACTCCATGGCACATAACCACCACCAACAACCACAATATCCAAGAGATAACAGACAATTTTAGCTCACACAAAGAAACAAAAGAGAATGGCTCAAACAAATGACCAAGATGCAGAGCCAGAAAATGATTCTGAGGAAAAAAAGGTAACGGCACTAAAAGAAAAAGAATTCAGAAGAATGATAATTAGATACCTTCAAAGGTTTGATATAAAGATCAAGGAAAGCAAGGAGAACACACTCAAAACTTTAGGAGAATTCAGAAAAACATTAGAAGAACAAGCAGACAAGACAAATGCAAAATTTGAAACAATCAAAACCTGCAATTAAAGTCTAGAAGATTAATACTAAGATCTCAGAAATGGACAGTATATTGAAAGGGCAAAGGAATAGATGTGAAGCAATGTGAGCCTAAATTAATGAGCTTGAAGGTCAATCTAGTATGCTAGAAAACCAATCAGAACAAATCCGAAGAAAGCCAAAGAGTTAAGTGGGACACCATGAAGAGGAACAATTAACGGGTGATCAGAATTCCAGAACAGGAAGAGACAAGCACAGAGAACATTTCAAAGAGTTGTTGGCAAAACACTTCCCTAACGTCATGAAAGACAGGAAGATTAGCATACAAGACACTGAATGAACCCCAAACAGGATAGATTCCAAAAGAAAATCACCAAGACATATCATAATCAAACTTTCCAAAGTCAAAGACAAGGAAAGAATCCTGGGAGCAAAGACTAACCTCTGATTTCCAAGTAGACACCACGCAGGCAAGAAGACAATGGAATGACATACACAAATCTCTGAAACAAAAAGACTACCAACCAAGAATCATATGCCCAGCAAAGCTGTCCCTCAAATAAACCGGCAAAAGTAGAATATTTCCTGATAAACAGAAATTAAAGGAATTTTTAATGACCAGATCAACTTTACCAAAAATGCTAAAGGGTTTTCTTTGGACTGAGAACCAACAACAGTAGGCAACAACCTGAGGTTACCATGTATGACACCACCACCCAGAACCCAATCCAGATATACAAGGATTTAAGGAGCTCTGGTAGCATAGTGGTTACGAATCGGGCTACGAACTGCAAGGTCAGCAGTTCGAAACTACCAACTGCTCTGCGGGAGAAAGATGAGGCGTTCTGCTCCCGTAAAGATTAACAGCCTCGGAAACCCTGTGCAGGGTCGGAATCGACTCTACGACACAGAACAACAACAACAACAAAGTGAAACAAAGCTACAAGACTGGAAATAGGGAACCAGAGATCTCAATGTATAATGAAGTCAACTACAAAGCAAAAAGAGGGAATAGTGTAGATACAGAACTTACAAACGGCAAGGAAGTCAAATCGACTTTAAGATAAAACAAACTGTTTTAAGCAAGGGAAAATTTAATTACAGGGCAACCTCAAAGAAAAATAATACACCTGCACATAAAAATAATGAAAAGAGAGGAGTAGCAGAAAGATTTAGTAAACATTAACACAACAGAAATGAAAATGAAAAGAAAAAAGAAAGAAAACCCACAAACAAAATGAACTTAGCATAGAAAATTATGTGGAACAAAGAATCCAACAGCACTACACACACAAAAACAAACAAAACAAAAAACACAGAAAAATAACAACAATCAATTCATACCTATTGATAATTACACTGAATGTAAATAGATTAAATGTACCAGTGAAGAGACATAAAGAGCAGAATGGATAAGAAAACAGGATCCTTCAACAGGATCCTGTTTTCTACAAGTTGTTGTTGTTGTTGAGTGCCATCGAGTCGGGTCCGACCCATAGCGACCCTGTACAGGGTTTCCGAGGGTGTAAATCTTTACGGGAGTAGAAAGCCTCATCTTTCTCCCGCGGAGCGGCTGGTAGTTTCGAACCGCTGACCTTAAGGTTCGCAGTCCGATTCGTAACCACTACGCTACCAGAGCTCCTTCAAAAAGATGGCAACAGCCTAAATGCCCATCACCAGAAGACTGGTTAAACAGACTTTGGTACATACACACAATGGAATACTACAAAACACTGAAGAATAACAATGAATCTGTGAAACACTTCATAACATGGAGAACATTATGCTAAGTGAAGTTAGTCAATCACAAAAGGACAAATATTGTATGAGACCAACGTGGTAAAAAGTTAAAAAAAAAGGTTTTTCTTGACAAAAGAAACAATAGATAATGGTTGGGGTTGGGAGAGAAGGGGAGGGAAAACTATTCATGGGCTAGGGGGTAGACACATGTTAACATGGGCTATAGGGTGGACAGTATACAACAAGAGGGAGGTTGGCCGAGGAAAGATGAAGGTAGTGGGGGACACACGGAGGAATGCAATAGGTAAAATGAATAGAGGTAAATGCTGTTAACTGTTGGTACATGGAGGGGATTGCAAGCATGTAATGAAGCAAAGTATGTGATTTGTTGAATGCAAAACTGATGATCTGTTCTGTAAACCTTCACTCAACTCATAATAAAAAGTTAAAAAAAGAAATCAAACCTACAGATCAATACCCCTAATGATTACAGATATAAAACTTTAAAACAGAAAACAAAGCGAATCAAACACCATACTAAAAGGGTTATGTACCATGACCAAACGGGATTTATTTCAGGAACGCAAGATTGATGCAACATAAAAAAAAAAAAAAAAAATTCACATTAATAGAATAAAGAAAACCAACTACAGAAAAAGCATTTGACAAAATCCAACTTTCTTTCCTGATAAAAACACTCTACAGACTAGGAATGGAAGGGACATTTCCCAAAATATTAAAGAGTATGAAAAACCCACAGGTAACATTGTACTCAATGGAAAAAGACTGAGACTTTTTCCTTAAGGCCAGGAACCAGACAAGAATGTCTAGTATTGCTATTCAATACTAGAAGTACTAGTCAGAGCAATTAAGCAAGACAAAAAAAAAAAAAAAAAAGATATCTAAATCAGGAAGGGAAAAGGAAAACGATCTTATTTACAGATAATACAATCATATATTACCTACTGTTATTGCTGTTAAGTGCCATCAAGTTGGTTCTGACTCACAGCAACGCTATGTAGTTTCTGAGGAGAAGTTAGAGGGTTTGAACTTCCGACCGTGTGGTTCACTATCAGTCCAGTGCTGATCCTACAACACCACAACAGGAGTCCGTATTACTTACTAAAGCTAATAAATGAATTCAACAAACTTGCAGGGTACAAGGTCAACACCAAAATCTGTTGGGTTTCTAAATACCATCAATGAATAAGCTGAAAATGAAATTAAAAAAATACCATTTACAGTCATATATAAAAGAATACACAGGAATAAATTTAATCAGGTAGATGAAAGATTTGTACAGGGAAACTATAAAACATTACTGAAAGAAATTAAACATAAATAAGTGGAAAGACATTCTGTGTTCATGAATTGGAAAACTTTATATTGTCAAGATGTCAATCTTACCCAAAGCAATCTTTCGATTCAATACCATGAAATATCTAGAATAGGCAAGTATAGAGACCAAGAAGTCTTCGTGTGGCTCAAATCTACCAGGAGCTCCTCAGAAACTCTATATAGGGTTGCTATGAGTAAGAATCTACTTGATGGCACTTAACAACAACAATACAGAGACCAAAGTTTATTAGTGGTTAACAGGAGTGGGAAGGAGGGAGGGAAAAACTCAGTGGTTAGGGCACACTAAGCTTCTATTAAGGGTGAATAATCATGATGGTTGAGCAACATATGGTAAATATAATGTCATGAATTATACATGTGAAGAATGTTGAAGTGGAAAATGTTTTGTTACATATACATTTGCTATTAAAATAAACTTTTAAAAATCCAATAGCATTCTTTACAGAAATGGAGAAGCCTTGAATAGCCAAAGCAATCTTAAAAAAGACAAAAGTAGAAGAACTCACACTTTGTGATTTCAAAACATGCTATAAAGCTGCAGTAATCAAAACAGTCTGGTACTGGTATAAGAACAGATAGATATATATAAAGCAATGGAATTGAATTGAGAGTCTGAAAATAAACCCATAATCTCTGACTAATTGATTATGGAGAAGAGTGCCAAGTCCATTCAAGGGGGAAAGAAAAATCTCTGCAATAAATGGTGCTGGAACAACTGGATCTTCACATGGCAATGAATGAGTTTGGACCCATTCCTCATAGTATACATGAAAATTAAAACAATAAAACTCTGAAAACAAAAGGCGAATGCAGTCCCTGGAGTAGGATATCATGAGTAATCAAACAGAGGGTCAGGGAAAATGAGGAAGGCCCAAGGAGCCCTGGTAGCCACAGTGTGTTATGAGTCGGGCTGCTTATCGCAAGGTCAGCAGTTCGAACCTACCAGTCGCTCCGCAGTAGAAAGACGAGGCTTTCTGCTCCCCTAAAGATTTACAGCCTCTGCAACTCTATACAGGGTCACTCAGAGCTGGAACCGACTCAACAGCACACAACCACCACCAACCTCAATGAGATGGAGTGACACAGTGGCTGAAACATTGGTTTCAAACACAGCAATAATTGTGAGGATGGTACAGGATCAGGTAGTGTTTTGTTCTGTTGTACATGGGGCTTCTATGAGTCAGGATCTACCCGATGGCACCTAACAACAATGCTTCCAGCCTTCAGTTTTGACAATGGATTCTTAGACATGACACCAACAGCACAGACAACAAAAGACAAAACAAATTGAATTTCATCAAAATTTAAAACTTCTCAAATCAAAGAACGTAGAGAGACGCAACAAACCACGAAATGGGAGAAAAATATCTGCTAACCATATACCTAATAAGGTTATAAGATCCAGAACTCCTACAACTCAACAACAAAAGAAAAACCCAACCCCCAAAAATGTGCAAAGGACTTGAATAGACATTTCACCAAAAGAGAAACATACCTGGCCAATAAGCATAAGTAAAGATCTTCAATATCATTAGTCATTGTTGTTGTTGTTGTTAAGTGTCGTCGAGTTGGTTCCAATTCATAGCAACCCTGTATAGGGTTTCCAAGGAGTGATAGGTTAAGTTTTAACCGCTGAGTTTGACCTTGTCGTTCAAAACAACCTTGTGGTCCAGTGCTTAATCCCACAATGCCACACCAGGACTCCTCATTAGCCATTGGGTAATGCAAATGAAAACCAAAATGAGATCTCACTTCATACCCACTGGAATGCCTATCATCAGCAACATGAAAATAACAAGTATTAGAAAGAATGTGGAGAAACTGGACCCCTTATACATGCTGGTGGAAATGTAAAATTGTGCAGTTACTGTAGAAAAGTTTGGCCCTTCTTCAAAAAGTTAAATAGAATTACTATGACCCAGCAGTTCCACTTGTAGGGATATACCTAATAGAATTAAAAGCATAGACTAACATATACTTGTACACCAATGTGCACAGCGGAGTCCTGGTGTGGCGCTGTGGGTTAATGTGCCAGACTGCAAAGTCGGCGGTTCAAACTCACCAGCTGCTCCTCGGAAACCCTATACAGGGTTGCTATGGGTCGGAACTGACTCGACAGCACTTAACAACAATGCTCATAGCAACATTACTCACAATAGGCCCAAGGTGGAATGAACCTGTGTTCACCAGCAGATGAATGGATAAACACAATAACCAACCAGGAAGAGAAATGAAGCTCTGATACATGCTATGACATGAATGAACCTTGAAAAGATGATGCTGAGTGAAATAAATCAGACACAAAAACCAAATTTATATGATCCACTTATATAAAATATCTAGAACAGGCAAATGCATACAGATCAAAGTTTATTAGTGTTTGCTCGGGGAAAGTGGCACCTAACAACAACAAGAGGGGTAACTGAGGAAGTATTCCTGAGTTTCTGATGAAGGTGAAACAATTTGTAAACAAGTGATGATTGCACAACATGGTGAACAAATTACTAAACTGTACAGGTAAAAATGGAGTCCTTACTGCGCCAGACTGCAAAGCCGCTTGAACTGCAGAGTCAGCGGTTCAATCAAGCTCACTAGCTTGAACCCTATACAGGGTCAGAATCAACTCGACAGCACTTAACAATGGGCAAAAATGGCTGAAATAGCAAATCTTTTGTTAACTATATTTTTCTTGAGTGCATGCGGGCAATCAAGAAATTCAGAATGGGGAACTCCGACCCACTCCAGTAAGTCCACTCTTGACTCAGAAGATCCAATAAGACAGAGTAGAACTGCCCAAGGCTGTAAATCGTCTCCCTTTCGGTTAGCAGCTGACTTTAATAACTGCACCACCAGGGCTCCCTGAATGGGGAATTGTTGTTGTTGTTAAGTGCTGTGGAGTCAATTCCAATTCATGGAGACCTAGTTTAGGGTTTCTGAGGAGAAGCTGGTATGTTTGAACTGCCAACCCTGTGGTTAGCAGTCCAGTGCTTATCCTCAGCGCCACAACTGCTGCGGTTGTTGTTAAGTGCTGTCGATTTGGTTCTGACTCATAGCGACCCAGTATAGAGTTTCCAAGGAGAAGCTGGTGAGTTTCAACCGCCAACCTTGCGGTCCAGTGCTGATCCTACAGCGCCACACAGCGCCACACCTAGGGAAGTATACAGTCCCAGTCCTGGGTACCAATCAAACCGCAGAAAAGAACACGGCTGTTTTTCTCACCTGTTTCCTCACTCTCCCAAGTTCTCTCTGCATCCTCCCCGCTGTACCCTGCTTTGGATTTTCTGGGGCACGATGATCAGGAGCAAAGCTTCCTTGGGACCAGTGGCTTCTTGGAAGCAGACCTGTCAGAAGCGGAGGTGACAGGCCTCTGGGTCCTGCTGGGTCGAGTGCAGGCAACTCCTGGCTTTAGACGTAGGTGCGTCTATGGTTTCACTACTCCGCTCCTGGGCACCGAAGCCCGAAGCTATCTTTCAGCTACCGGAGTGCCTTGGCCAGCGGCGCCAGCTTGTGAAGGCATCCGCGCCCTGTGCAAGGATGGCCGGCATTGCAGGAGCCGGCGGGTCCAGGGCCCCACGTCCCTGTCGAGGAACACAACTCCAGACTGGGAGCAGTCTGGGATGCCACAGCGACTGCTCTCTGTCCTGCTTCCCCAGGGTTTCCCGGAGACAGTGCCTCACTGACATCTCTTCTCTAGGTCTTGGTCCCAAACCGGAAGTCTAGCACGACAGTGTGGCATTCACAGACAAACTGCGCCTGCTTGGAGTAAGGTCTGGGACTACTGCTCCCGAAAGACCCCACCGCATTTGGCGTCCATTGAATCGGTTCTCGCGAATTCCTACCAATCAAGAGGGCGAATGTGAAATCAGGGGCGGGGCAAGTGAGGGGACCCTTTGGGCGAACCTGAAATTCAAGAGACCCCAGGTGGGAGCTATGGTGTTCTTGGGAAAACTATAGCTCAGGTTTTCCCAAGAACAAAGTAACTAGCAAATCTAAGGCCGGTGTGACTACGGGCAACCAGTTGGAATTTCCAGGGAGGCTTATTAAAATGCAAAGCTCGGAGCCCATGAGAGACTCAATACATCAGTTTCAGGGTGGAGGGCGGAAATCTGAATTTTGAACAAATTCCCCCAAGAAATTCTCCGCAAATAGCGAGGTTTACGGCTCATTGGCTCCTCATAACGGATTTAAAGGAGGTTCGGGGTAGGAACTCACACTTTGACCGCGCCCCTGGCCGCCCCGCTCACTGGGGCCGTGAGACCGGAAACGCTGACCCGTCCCAAAGCCACTGCAGACCCGGCAGAGGTCTGACTCTCAACCCCACCTTCATTAGTACCCACGTGGCCTGGGCGGGCGGCGCGGGGCCCGCCGGGAGATGTAGTCCACAGTTCAGCTCTGCGCCTGCGCCCTGGACAGTTGCAGCGAACGTGGGTGAGCTGTGGGTGCTGAGTCGGTGAGTCCCGGAGCAGCACGGAGGGCGTGGCCGTCCCTAGGGCGCGGGCGCGGGAGCTGGTTGGCAGGGTTCCCTCCGCGGGCGGAATCCGGCCACGCAAAGTGTCCGCCTCCAGCCTTAACCCGTTTGGCGGGCACAGTAGGGAGCGGCTGGCGACGAGCCCCTAACCGGCCAGGTCCTGGCTGCCGCTCCCAGCCCCTTGGCCGGGCCTTCCCGGGATTTCTCCAGGGCGGGTGGGCGCCCCTCGCGGCGGCGGGAAGCCACCAAGGAGCGCGCGGAACCGCACCACCCACCGACATCAGATTTTAAACCAGATTTTTAACTTTTCTGGAAGGTGTCGCTTTCGTCGTTCCTCAAGTAATCCTCTCTGCACACATGCTTTCTTCTTTGGTCCTGTGGGGGTGGGTCTTTACAGGAGTAGTGGGATAGAGGATTTGGGGAAGAAGCCACTAGTCTTGCATGAAGGGGTCGTTCAACTTGGAGCGGATAATGAACAGAGCCCAAGAATGGTCCATTTGGCGGTGGATGTGGCTGCAGGCTTGTATGGCGAAGGGAGGGCTATTGAGCTGAGAGGCCCAGAGGGCCAACGGGGGGGGGGGGGGGGTGGTCCACAGTCCAGGTCAGGACCTTTCCCAGATGCCCTCAGGCGGCGGTGAGGTGCCTGGGCTTTAGAAGGTGGGCGCTTCAAAAGAACAACCAGTAACTTAACTTTATGCCAGGCTCGCTGCAATTGCAGCTGGAGAGTAATTTTCATAAATACAGGCAGTACCAGGCCAGTTGGATAACTTTTTTGTTGTTGTCTAGTTTTAATTATTACTGTTTCTTGTTATAAGTATCTTTATAAATCATGACATTGAACAGTTGTATGTAGTACGTATTACTAGTGATAAGATGTACTAAAAAAAAAAAAAAAGGTAGTAGATGGTTTAAGTACATGCTGTTATTGTTCTCATATTACAGCCCACGACACTGGGTGTCAGTTGAGTCATTTGCCCAAGGCCACACAGCTAGCAGGTTACTGAAACCTGGATATGACTTTCTAAATTTCAAGCTATCTTCATGGTAAAAGGTAAAATGGGGGCAGTTTGTCTGTTTTGGATGAGTAGCTGGGAAGAGAATCCTGAGTTGTGTTTGTTCGTTTTCCCTTGTTCCACTCTAGGAAAGAAGACAACATAAGCTATCTCAGCAGATGCAGACACAAAAGGCTCATAGCACAAGGGCTCTTATTGTTGTGTGCCACCAAGTTGATCCCGACTTATAGTGATCCTGTCTAGGGTTTCC
>NW_006409016.1:204647-225974 GCF_000296735.1 Chrysochloris asiatica | reverse complement strand
GCTGTAGGATCAGTACTGGACTGTGAACCACAAGGTAGGCAGTTCAAACCCACCAGCTGCTCCTTGGAAACCCTATACAGGGTTGCTATGAGTTGGAACTAACTCGGTGGCACTTAACAACAATAAACCTAGATGGACTCCTCAGATTATTCAAAAATATTGTTAGCATTCCTCCTCTGTATCCTTGAAATCTGCCAGTATAATTGGTATTAGCCTGCGAGTAAAGTTAAAGGCCAGTAGATCTAGATTGTTGTTAAGTGCTGTTGAGTCAGTTCCGACTCATAGCAACCCTCTATAGGGTTTTGAAGGAGCAGCTGGTAAGTTTGAACAGCCGACCTTGCAGTTCAGACCAACCTTGTGGTCCAGTGCATTCCTTAAGTGCAGAGCCTCTCCACCTGCCTTACACGGAGCTGTCCCAAAGAAGGTTCGACAGCAGTGATGTTGAGCATTTGAGATGTGGCTACTTTGGCTGAGGAACTTTGACTGAGGAACAAATTTTTATTTTTAATTAATGTAAGCGTGAATAGTCACATGGAGCTAGTGTCTGCTATATTTCATAGCACAGTTCTAGAAGGTGAATGGATAGGATCAGAGATTTGTAAGTCTTTTGAAATTGAGTGATGTGTGTAGAAGTGGATATGTATGTTATTTTTATAGGAAGTGGGTCTCTAGCTTTCATCAGCTTCTCAAAACCACCACAAACATTAAGAATGACTGGTTTAGAGCTTTGGCGAAAAGTAAGGTAAGGGAGAGAAAACCCTAGAGGAGGTGCCATGTCCAAATGGATCCAGAATGCCTGAGTCACCATGTGGAACAATGATTGGAATTGTGATGTGAATAAGAAATTAGGTTTAATTTGTTAAGTCACTGAGAGAGAGAAGAAAGTAAGTTAAGGGAAAAAGTAAGTCTGCCCTGTGTAAGCACTGCTGTTTCTTCTTTCTTATATTTTTCCTGTCCTCGGCTGTAGGTAACACCCGACTATTAGAAAACCAAGTTGGCATCTCAGACGTCAGGTCCCAGATAAAGTCTAAGCTGCCGTAAAGGAGCGATGGCTGTGGCCCTGGGCTGTGCGATCCAGGCCTCCTTGAATCAGGGCTTCATGCTTGAAGAGTATGATACTGACTGTGAAGTCTTCCGTCAGCGTTTCAGGCAGTTCCAATACCAAGAAGCGGCCGGGCCTCATGAAGCTTTCAACAAACTCTGGGAGCTTTGCTGTCAATGGTTGAAGCCAAAGATGCGTTCTAAAGAACAAATGTTGGAGCTGCTAGTGTTGGAGCAATTCCTAACTATTCTGCCCTCCGAGATAGAGACCTGGGTGAGGGAACATTGCCCAGAGAATAGAGAAAGAGTTGTGGCGCTGATAGAAGACTTACAGAGAGAACTAGAGATACCGGAGCAGCAGGTGAGAAAAGGAGGTGGGATTGCCGTCATTAGACAAAACGAAGTAAGTAACAGAGGCAGCTGGGATGTTTTGTTTTTGTGCTGTTGTTCAGCCCCAAGTCGATTTCACTTTTTCCCTTCTGCTGGACTCAAACTTAAATCCAGTCTATAGCAGTATTAGCAATGAACGACTCTGAAGTGGATTTCAGAGAAAATGTAACCTATGTGCGTGCATCAAAGAAACATCAATGTGGGTCTTAATCCAGGCCTTGACCTGTTTGTGTACAGCCGTAAGCTAGTAATAAGTTTTATCTTTTTAAGGGGTCAAATGTAGCTCACAAAGATGAAAATACTAACTGTCTGGTCCTTTCCAGAAAAAAGGCTTGACACCTTCTGATTCTAGTAGAGTCTAGCTGGAATCTAAAACAGCACTTATAATACAGCCTTCCTAGAAAATGCCAGTTATGCTAGAAGTATGAAAATATTTTTGTTTGTTGTTTATCTAATCAACGGTGAATTTCTTGGCAGGTTCTTTTTGTTCGTGAATATCTGAGGGGAAGAGTTCAAAGTTGTTTGAAACACAAAACAGTTCTTCATAGTGAATATGGTTCCCATTTCGGGCCCACTTGATTCCAGTAGTCCCCACCCGCCATCACATTCAAAACCCCTCAGAGGAGGCGGGGGTGGCATTGTCCTCTGTTGAGAAATCCCTTGCGAAACCTTTGTCGGGGGAGGCTCCTAGCTGAGTGCAGGCCAGCATCTCTGGGAGAAGACCCTCAGTGCTTCTAGGTGGGTTGGTGGGCTCTGCAGTAGCTGTGGGCTTCCAGGCAGCTCTCCTTAAAAGAGAGAGATCTTCCACAGTGTTTTGCTGTCTTAAGATAAAAGGCATGTAGGGTTTCCCACCTTTCTATGTCTTCTGGGGTTTGTTTCTGGCTACAACTTTAGCTTCCTCTGTGTGAACTTGTACTGCTCAGTGCAGTAGCCACTAGCCACTTGTGGCTTTTGAGCACTTGAAATGGGGTCAGTCCGCACCGACAAAATGTAAGTGTACAACAGAAGCCAGTTGCTTATGATGTAGCAATGTGTAAGATGACGAATTAATAGCTTACATTGATTATATGTTAAACTCATGACATTCTTGGTATTCTGTGTTGTGAACTTTGCTCTTGAGCTTGACCGCTGCTGTTCCTTTCTGTTGTTTTCTTGTGGCCGCTAGAAAATGTAGTTACCTGGTTACTCGCTTTGTCTTTCCACTAGGCAGTGCTGATCTGGATGTTAGAGTGATGGGTTCTGTCATTTCCCTTAGGTTGGTCCACAGGAAATGCTCTTGGAAGAATTGGCTCCGGTCGAAACCCCACATATACTACCAAACCTCCACCTCGGGTCATCTGAACTTCATCTCCCGGGACCTTCCCAGGAGGCCACAGTGGCAGGGGCCTGGCTCCCACAGGCAGGGACACAGAACCTGAACTACGGTGCTATTGGAGAATGCCCACCCTTTCCTGAGCCAGGTAAGGGGCTTAGGTCAGGCTTTTTTTGTTGTTTTTATCTTGTAAAGTATATGAGTGTTTTTTATATAATACACTTTGTTGTGTTGGAGAATATATACAATAGAATATATTTCAATTCACTGTTTTCTGCATGTACAGTTCCATGATATTAATTACATTCTTCAAGCTGTACAACCATTCTTACCCTGTTTTCTAAATCTTTCATTCCCTATTAATATCAACTCACTGCTCCCTAAGTTTGTTACCTAATCTTTCTAGATACTGCTATCAATTTCATCCCCCATAAATAGATTTCAGAAGAGCACAATAGTTGAGGCAAATGTTCTGTATTAGTTAAGCTGGACTATTGTTTTGATTTTTAAACAACTTTGAAGCATATTTTTGGTTTAAGGTATAAAGGTTTTCCTTGGGCAATAATTTTACTGGTTCATCCAGCTTTCATGACTCCAGAAAGTCAGGAGTCTTCAAGAATTTTTATTTCTGCTTTGCATTCTCCCTCTTTTGATCAGGATTCTGCTGTGTTGTTGTTGTTAAGTGACATTGAGTCAGTCCTGACCCTTAGTGACCCTGCATAGGGTTTCTGAGGAGCAGCTAGTGAGCTTGAACCACCGACCTTGCTGTTCAAACTGACTAATGCAGTCCATCGCATTCACCCACAGTGCCACACCAGGACTCTGGATTCTGCTAACAGGGAGGATAATTTTCTAAACCAAGGTCATGTTGATGATGATGAAATTGACCCTTTTTGACAACTCAAAATAGACAACCCATTTAGGAATTGTAGAACTTGGTGATAGATAGGTGGTGGGTGTTGGGTAAGGAAAAAGAAAGGGTTAAGATGGTGTGCTAGTTAAGGTTTTGTGTCAGCTTGATGGGGCCAGGATTCTCGGTGATTGACAGTTAAGATGTAGTAATCCCCATGCTGAGATCGACTGTGAGCAGTCAATTGCAAGGAAGTTTCCTCATAAAGATGAAAGAAGGGAGAAGTGAGCAGAAAAAGGGGGACCCACTAAGACCAAGAAAGGAGAGTCAGAAGTGGATTGCGGCCTGTGGACCTGGGGCCCCTGCCCTGGGAAGCTTCTAGATCCAGGGAAAGATTGATGCCAAACCACATGGAGCTCTCCAAGGAATAATTGGGCCTACAGATGCTGAAAGGAAACAAGGATCTGTCTCCAGAGCCAGCGGTCTGAATTCCGACATCTAGCTTTCTAAACTGTGTGAGAAGCCATTTCTGTTTATGAATGCCATCCATTTGTGGTATTTCTGGTTCCTGAGTTGGGTAGATAGTCATTTTATTCAGTGACCTAGAGAACACAAGAGGAGGTGATGTGGTGGGGGAAAGTGAGGTGAGATTGGATCGTGTGCAGTTTGAGGTGCTTATGGGTTTCCAGAAGGAAATGGACAATGTGGAATGAAGCTCAGGAGCGAGATCAGGGTTCAGGGTAGCAATTTGCGAGTCAAAGGCTCATTGAACTCTCAGCGGGTAGTCGAGATAGTCTAGGGATTGTATAGAGGAGAAAGAAACAAGGTTTGTGAGTGGACCCAGGGAGACAACATGCCAGACAAGATCATATAGGAATTCAAAGGTCTGTACAACTTAGCAGGTACCTTGCCTGGGTTTCTTGTTTCCCATTGCCCTCATTGCCACAGGAAAACTGATCCGCATTTCCCCTGAAACCAAGGATCTTCAGGCTCTAAGACTTACCTAAGACTTTCTCCATCCCTTCTGGCTTCCATTGTGAGAGTCATCTCCCTCTCCTGGGGCCTGGCTAACTTTGGTAAAGGGCAAAGTGAATAATTTCACCTTTCTGGGGAGACTTCTCCCTCCACTTGAAGAGAAGGGCTTGGTCTCTCCAGACTTAACAGCTTGACCATATATTATCTGTGCAATGCCGTAACACCCACCGAATAAGAATTCAACTCATGAATTTATAGATAGTTGCTAAGCAACAATTGTCCCACTTTTTGCATTTAATCAGTTTGTCCCAGTGCTCCCTGTGTAGTTTGTTCTAGCAAGTGCTGGGAACATAGAAGATGTGGACTCTTGTCTTTTTTTTAAACTAGAAATGATAGAGGTGGTAAAGAGGGAAAACCTACTATTACATATATAAAGATAGTATGGTTAAAGCAGAACTGTATCAAATATTGTGATTCATGCTCCAATTTTTAGATTATTTACATTTCATGTTCTCTGAAGAGGTAAAAACCATCTATAACATTTGCATGTGTGCATTCAACAAGTGGAAATATAAATTCGGAGGAAAGAAAATGATCCCTCTCTCATCATTATAAAAGTGATCAGCTTTGCAAAATGATATAAAAGTTATTGTTTGTGCTCTGATGACTTGTCAGCCCATTGCCCACTTCTCTTTTTCTCTTTACTCTGTGTGCTTAATAAAACCTTTTTTCAGTTAAAAAAAAAAAAAGTTATTGTTTGTTTTTAAAGATAATGTAAGCTTTTATTTATTTTTTTGTTTTGAAATTAAAACACCCTGGGGTGTATTATGTGAAACTCATCCTCTTATAGATTAAGTGGAAATCACAGGATGCTGGCAGAGTGAACCCATTTTTAATTTAACTTGATTGTATGTATATTAAAATATTGAATCTATTTTTATTCTAAAAAGTTATTTTATTTCAGAAATTTACATTGTTGGGTATATGAAGTGAGTGTATATATGCACATACATATATAGAAAGTTCATGGAAAAATGTCATTATTTTTTAGTTCCATTTTCTCCACGAACTTTTAGAAGCCCTCTTGTGTATATTCATCGCAAAAATACAGCTAAAATGAAAATACTCTTTGCATTTGGAATCATCTGTCGGAGACCTTGGTGTGGTGCTGTAAGATAAGCACTGGACTGCAAGGTCAGTTTGAACCACAAGGTTGGCGATTCAAACCAACCAGCTGCTCCTCGGAAACCTGATACAAGGTCGCTATGAGTCAGAACTGACTGGACAGCACTTAATAACAACAACAACATTAGTATATAGTCAAAGGAAACTTACATACCAACCAGAAATCGAAGCTAAATCCTTTGTTGTTGTTGTTGTTTTCATAAAGCGTGGCATAATAAATATATTTTGGTGAACTGAAAGTTTATGAACCATCCTAACAGTCATTCGTGGATACTTCTGTTAGCTGCCTGTCAGTGTGAAAGGAGCCAATGGAGATAAAAACAAGACTGATGAGAGGAAATTCAGGGAAGCTTCTGTAATATGAGAGCCTGTACTGAAGATAATGAAATGGCCTTCAAAGAGATGATAAGCAGAGAGGTCAGAAATCAAGGTCAAAGATCAGACAGTGTTTAGTTATAATATTAAAAGAAGATTATCATTGTCCTTCTCTCCTAAAGGAAACAAGCTAACAACGAAGTCTTGAAAATGTCGTGTGATGAAATCTTAATAAATAAGGAAATGGAAGTGTTAGAAAAGAAGAAAATGTATTCAAGTGTTTGTAGGGCTTGCTAGCAGAAAACTTTTAAAATGAGGTAATACACAATGAATTTTGCCTAGTTACAGTAGCTGGCTCAGAGAAGCAACTGAGCTGAATCTTATGCAACCCATGAAGAATTTCATTTCTGCAATGGAAAGCGATCCAAGAAAGACATAAGCATTAAAATAAAAAATTCCTCATTTGAACCCAAGCCAGACATTCCCAGATGTTCGAGATAGTCAGTCATATTAGAATGCCTGCAATCAGAAACAGGAATTGCTGGTCCTAAAAATACCAAATACCTCGTGTTTTTCTTTTAAAAATGTGGAGTTCAAACTTAGCACACTAAAAGTAGGACACATTTGCAGTTGTCAAAGCTTTTAGTTTTTATTACAATTGTAAGGTTTCACTAGGAAGTCATGCGCAAAATGTCAAAGATCAGGAGAAATGAAATCTAGAGTAAACAAATGCATTCTGCAAAGCATCAGAAGATTCTTGTAACTTAAATTTCTTCAGATTGTCTTGCTACACCAAATTATATTGTTGCTGTTAAGTGCCGTGGAGTTGGTTCTGACTATTACGACCCTGCCAAGGAGCAGTTGGTGGGTTTGAACCGTCATCCTTGCCAACCATACCAGGACTCTACCGGATTATATACCATAAGCTAATTTCTGATTCCACCACCTTAATAATTGTATTTTTTGGTACAGTGGAGCCTTTATGGTTTTATACAATGTTTGTTAATGGATCTGTAATAAAGTTATTCTCTGAGCACGGGGTTGGGGGGGGGCATTCATTACTGAAGCGCCTTTCTTAACCCCAAACCACTTCATCCCTGTTTATATTAATCTTCTATAGCTTAATAACAAATTACCCTCCAAATTGAGCAGTGTAAGGAATATTATTTTAGAGTTTCCAGTGAGTTAGGAATTTGGAAGTGGCTTCTGGGCATCTCTGCCTCAGAGCCCCGTCATCTGAAGGTTTTTAACTAAGGCTGGAGGCTTCGCTGTCAAAATGGCTCACCACTTGGTTGTTGGGCACTAGTTGCCGTGTGTGTCACAGTAAAACTGTGTTCCGTAAGATTTTCAGTGGCTGTTTATTCAGAAATAGATTGAGTTTATGTCTGGGGTAGACTCAAACTATCAGCCTTTTGGCTAGCAGTTGAGTTTGTTACCCATGTGTACCACTCAGGAGACCGCATTGCCTAACTAAATGGACTTGTCCATCTGTGCATTCTCATTGCATGGTAGCAGGTTAAGTGCCCTCAGGTTATGTATGACCCTTTATAGGGTTTCCGAGGAGCGGCTGGTAGGCTAGCAGTCCAGTGCTTGTCTTACAACGCCAAGAAAGGAGAAAGCTGCAGTGCTTTCAAGGACCTAGTTGCCAGCCATCATTTCCACCATATTCTTTCCATTACCAGAGTTACTGAGTCCACCCCATACTTAAAGGGGAGGAGACGGAAGTTTCCACCTTTTGGAGTGATGAATATCAAAGAATTTGAGGGCAGATTTTAAAACCATCACACGTACCCATGCTTCCCTGTCCCTACTAAGTTTTTACTTTTTTTTACAGTAGTTCTTCAGTTAAGTAGGTCAAAGAGTATACACACATGATACATTTCTTGACTGTAGCCACAAGATGAGTGTAATATCCCAGACACTGCATTTTCCATCACTAGAAAACGAATGCTCTGGACTATATTCTGAGTGAAAGACAAAAGCGTGATTGACCTTTTGACATATTTTGAATGTTTCTTTCTGTTCCGTTCTGTCCTCTCTGTTATTCCTAGTACTCCTACGATGGTGTGCTTAATGATGTCCCACATTTCTGTAATGTTCCATTCATTTTGCCCCCTCATTCATTCTGATTACATAATCTCTATAAATCTTTTTTTCAAGTTCACAGATTCTTTCTTCTGGAAATTCAAGACTCCTGTTGAGCCACTCAATGATTCTTTGTTTGTTTGTTTTTTCATTTCAGTTGTTAAACTGTTCAAGTCCAAATTTTCCGTTGGGTTGCTTATTATAATTTCTGTTTCTTTATTGATTGATAGTCTCTGGTGTGACGTGGCCACGTACCTTCCTTTGCTTCTTTGACCATGTAGGTCTTTAGCATATTTATAATGGCTTCTTTGAACTCTTCATCATTTAAATCAAATATATGATTGCCCTCATCATCAGTTTCTGCTGCCTGCTGTTTCCCAGTGTATGGATCATATTTTTCTCTTTACCTACGTGTCTCATAATTGTGTATTGGAAACTGAACATTGTAGATAACACACTGTGGTAACTCTGTGTACTTGGTATTGTTCTTTTCTGGTTTGCTCGGTGGCTCTGGCTACATGATTTGAGTGATGTGCTCTCCCTCCTGCAGTGTTAAGCCTCTGGCATTGCTCTTCATGGGGCACAGCCCTGGGCATGCCCACATCCAGTTTGAGATGGCAGGCCTCCTTTGACTTTGTCATGCACTGATAAGCTCTACTAGTTGTCGCCTGATTGCTCCAATGTTTTCAACGATGGCCTGGAGCAGACAGTGCTGTATAGATTAACCCAGTTACCTTCAGGTTCATTTGAAAGGATAGTTCTTGAGGTCCATTTTTTATATTTGTTTTAACCCCAAGTAGGTTCCTTCCAGTTCTATCTTTGCCTGGTTCTCCCCCACCAGCCAATTTAGATTCATCGCCAGTAAATCTACCAGTTGCTTTCAAGCTAACCTCCACTCTTTTTTTAGAGGCTCCTTAGTCTTGAATATCTCCAGGCTCTGTTAAAAATTAATCCAATATTTGGAGGAAGAGAAAGAGTGTTCTGCTTTATGGCCTGCTATTCCCCTAGGCAAAATCTCTGAGCCATAGCTTTGCAGCTGGGGGTAAGAACAATGATGCTCTTCTCTGAGAGACTTCGACTGCTTTTGGAGCTGAGTGCTAGGTGGGAGGGCAGGGACAGTTGCCTCAGGGCTTCTTGGCTTGCCTCCCCTGGTATGACACCACTGCCTTGCAAATTGGCACAAGGGCAGTTTTGGCCCCAGTGTAGAGCCCTTGGTCCCATCAGCGGGAGCCCCCACCTCTTGGTCACTCTTGCCTGGAATTGAGTCTCAATAACTGGTAGCTCCTTGGAGTAGGACATCATGCTTGGTAAAGGAGGGAGCCAGCACAAAAAGAAGATGAGCCTCAGAGAGAGAGAGAGAGAGCCACAGTAGCTGTGACAGTGGGTTGAAGCCTGCATACCTAGTAGTGTGAGGTGAGTGCAGTATTGGACAGTTCATTCTGTTACCCAGAGGGGTCACTATGAGTCAGGGCTGACTTAATGGAATCCTGGTGTGGCACCAGACTGCAAAGCCGTTTGAACTGCAAAGTCGGCAGTTCAAGCTCACCAGCTGCTCCTTGGAAACCCTATACAGGGTTGCTATGGGTCGGAACCGACTCGACGGCACTTAACAACAATAGCAATAGGTAGCTGTGGCCAGTATAAGAAATACTAACATCCTGCCTCTTCCAGTAAGATAACCTTCTAACTGGGATCTGGGGTGTGAGGAATCCCTGTTCTCTGGATAAGGAGTTTCTGACTTTCTGCACTTGGAGGAAGGAGAAAGGGATAGGTCTTGGTTCAGATACTTAAGACTTTGGCTGTTCTTAACAAATTTGGGTAACTTTTTTTAATAGGTGTTTCTTCATTGGTTATATGGCCATAGGACCATTTCTAGAGGACTTTAAAGGGTTTTTTAAAGTGAAATTTCACCAGGTTAACTGGGGGAGTGGGTCTGCAGAACTAACGCTCTCATGTCAAGTCTGCCTCCTTTCTTACATGGAAATCATAAATCATATTTTCCAGCCCACATTTTACTGCAGACCAGTAAACTTTGCCAGCCATGAGAAAGGGAGAGGAAGGGATGTGGAAAGAAAGATTCAAACCCTAACTGCTGTCAGTGAGGAAAGGAGTGATAGGTCACAGGGGAAGAGTGAGGAGTAGAAAATTGTCCTCATTGTCTTTCAACTGACAGTTGGAACTACGGTCTGAGAATTACTTGGATTAAGGTCAAGATAATCCCCTTCTAAACCTCAGCTGAAAAGAACATATAAAGACTGTTTTTACAGGTTGTCAGTCTAGGTCAATTTCCATTTTAATTTGAAGATGTCTTAACTGAAATTATTCCAGTAACAATTGTACCTCTCTTTTTGGACTTGGTACTTAATAACAGACTGCTTTTCAGTTTCAAAATGCCAGAACTTTAGGTTGATTTCGTCTCTAACCTAACTAATTCTGTTATCACAGTAAATGTAGAACTAATTTAGTCCATTGACTTCAGCATAGAATTGATGTATTCACCTTCCATAGATTAAAGGAGAGCAACCTTGAAGTGAGCAGAAAAGAATTGCCCTCTCATTTTGGTTGTGTTCTTATGTTTTAAAACAAACAAGCAAACAAAACACTGACAGAAACTCCAGGTGAAGTAACGATAATTGAGAAGAGAGGAGATACTGAGAGCATGTTTGTCCAAGAAATTGGCCTACACTCTAGGGAAACCTTTGGTGATGCTAACTACCCTGCTCCCCATCTTCCGTATGACCAGGGGGATATCCAGTACTAAAGCTTGACCTGAACTTCCCATTGGAGCACAGAGAAGAGCCATGGGTAAAGGAATTACAGGACCCCAAAGAAATGAAACAATTACATGATCCCAAGATAGGTAAGTAATTGTTCGTTTAAACCTTCATCAGGGTAATGCTTGGAATTCTACTTGGGAGTTTTTCTCTTCCCACTAGTGGTTTTACTTTAACTCTTCTTCCCTTACTTTCTGTTTTCCTTGGAACATGGTGTCATCTGAAATTTCTATTTTTTTCTCTCAGGTTTTCAGATTGAGAGAGAAAATGAAGGAGATACTTCAAAACAGAATAAACTGGAGAATATGTACCCATTTATTGTTACGTTAGAGGGGAATGCACTACATGGTCCCATTTTGCAAAAAGATTATGAACAGTTAGAAAATCAATGGGAGCCCCCTCCAGAGGAGCTTCAGACAGATTTGACGAAGCTGGTAAATCCTCAGAACCACTCTATAGGACAGAAACCTGAGAGCTCCAAACTGGAAGAACCCGTCGCCCCTAGACCCCATAAGAAAAAGAATCCAGGAGAGAAACCTCACCGGTGTCCTCAGTGTGGAAAATGTTTTGCTCGGAAATCACAACTTACTGGACACCAGAGAATTCATTCTGGAGAAGAACCTCACAAGTGCCCTGAATGTGGGAAAAGCTTCCTGCGTAGTTCAGACCTTTACAGACACCAACGACTTCACACTGGGGAAAGGCCCTATGAATGCGCTGTATGTAAAAAGCGATTCACTCGAAGGTCACACCTTATAGGACACCAGAGAACCCATTCTGAAGAGGAAACTTACAAATGCCTTGAGTGCGGGAAAAATTTTTGTCATGGATCTAGTCTTAAAAGACATCTGAAAACTCATTCAGGTGAAAAACCTCATAGATGTCACAGTTGTGGGAAAAGTTTTATTAGACTGACAGCTCTTACTTTGCACCAGAGAACTCACACTGAAGAACGACCTTTTAAATGTAATTACTGTGGGAAAAGCTTTAGACAGAGACCCAGCCTTGTTATTCATTTAAGAATTCATACAGGGGAGAAGCCTTATAAGTGTAGTCATTGTTCAAAAAGCTTCAGACAGAGAGCAGGCCTTATAATGCACCAAGTCACTCACTTTAGGGAAGATTTCTTTAAGAATTGTTGACAGAAGCAAGTCCTACAGAAGTTAACACTAACTGATAAAAGTCTTCACTTGAAAGAGACTGTTTGTCTTGGAAGAACAGTTGTTTATTTTCTGGTTTTGTTTTTTGAGCTTACATGAACAGCTTTCTTTTTTGACCATTTCAAAACTCATCTACCAAGGCATGTGAGTTTTAGAATGTCCACCTACTCTTGCAACGCTCTCAAATTTGATTTTTATTTGGACTCCACAATTTTATTTTTTTAATTGTAATGGAACTTTTTGCATATTAAGCCAATATATCATAGGTGTAAGGGTCAAGCATATAAATGATGACATTCCTTTCAGGTATGGGGTCAGTATAATGGATTGTTTCAGTACCCATGTGTAGCTGCCATATCTAGTGTAGCAATACTTGGCTGTGTCATTATTAAAGGTGAACATGGAGTCCTGGTGTGGCGCTGTTTGCTAATACGCTGGACTAGCAAAGTCCGCTTGAACCGGGAGGCCTGCGGTTAAGTTCACCAGCTGCTCTTTGGAAACCCTAAACAGCATTTAACAACAACAACATATTAGTGCAAAACCCAATGCTATTAAGTTGATCACAGCAAACCTATATATGTACGGTTTCTGAGGCTGTAAATCTTTATGGGAGCAGACAGCTTCATCTGTCTCTTGCAGAGCAGCTGGCGGGTTTGAACTGCCAACCTTGAGGTTAGCAGCCCAATGCCTAACTCACCACCACCAGGACTCCTTATATTAGCTAAAGGCAGGTGAAAAGATAGGAGATGGTAAAATTGGTCAGACTATAAAAATGTGTCTGGGACACAAAGATGAAGGGGGTGACATTTACCAAGTAAGAACTGTGTTAATCTCCCAGAAAATTTTTATGTTTAAGAAAATCAAATTTTTAACATTTACTTTGGAATGTTGGAAATTTTACTGTTCTACTCAGTTGGCAGTCTGTGGTAATGCTGCTTAGGGCTGAGTTAATGTAGTGATTTATTTTGTCCACAGAATAAATGAGGTCTACCATCTGGAAGAATCCACCTGACAGTTGAGGTAGATTCTCATTTAATTTAGAACAATTGATGAAGCAGCATCCATTGCTTGTCACTCTTCTTTGCTATACTATTATGTGTTTCTTGGAGTTTTTAAAAACTGTACCCTTTCTTTAATTCAGTGTTTCCCAAAGTGTGTGCCATAAAACACTTAGTTCTGCTAATAAGTTTGGGGAATGTTTCATGTTGTCTCTCCTTTATAGATTCACAGCGTACTTCAGCAGATGGATCTATGAGAGGTCCTCCAGGAACAATAACACAAATACGTTTTTGACTCCAGACTCCTTTTTCATGTATACCCAATAATAATAATAATCCACAGTAGTAGTGTTCTACAGATATTTCTTGGAACACAACTGTCTCAACAAATATTTCTATAGTTATCAA
This sequence comes from Chrysochloris asiatica, assembly GCF_000296735.1. Classification (NCBI taxonomy): domain Eukaryota; kingdom Metazoa; phylum Chordata; class Mammalia; order Afrosoricida; family Chrysochloridae; genus Chrysochloris; species Chrysochloris asiatica. The sequence goes on along the minus strand of NW_006409016.1, from coordinate 212,481 downwards.
TGTAGACTTGTTGTTCCCAAGTCTAGTTATTGCTAGAGGTGTCACAAAAAATTATTTAAACAAATATATATGTTTTGTGTAATACACACATGTATCACTTTAGGGAGGTAAGGGTCACTACATAAAATAATTTATCAGTTGCTCAGCGATTCTCAACCTCTTTATTTTTTGCTTAAAATTACACATACGTGTACACACACATCTAAATGTTCTCATTATATAAACGTTCTCATATAATCATGTTCAAGTCCTAAATTTTCCTGCGGTGAGGGAGGAACTTTCTTTATCAGTTAAAACTGTTACGTGAAAACATTTATTGAGCCTGGCTTCTTGTAAAATAAAAGCAATAGGACATCCAAGTGTTTCTGCTTCATGAAGATTTCTAGTCATTCTTTCCTTAAACTAGAATCAGGGAAAGAATGTCTCTTCTATTGAAGTTCTTAGAAGTGATATTCAATATACGTATTATCTGGGCATCTGCTATGTACCTAATTAACCCTATTCTAGGCTTAATGGAAGCTCGTAAAGAAACAAATTGTGAGTCAGGCTCATAATGACTTTATAATCTCTTTAGTTAAACAAGAGTTGGGAAACAATATAATAGAGCTTATAATTAAGTGCCAAATTATACCAAGTGCTCGAGCCAGGATTCTTGTCATTCAGGTCCCTGTGTGATGCTGCTATATTTCAAGGGTTAAATTTGGGCTCCCAGTAGCAATAAACATGTACCATGGGAGGAGTCTGAATGTAGAACTGAAAAATGCTGAATGTGATGGCTTCTCATTTCTCTTGTGTGTAATTGCACTCAGACCAAAACAGTGCCTTACAATGGAAATGCCCAACTGCTCTGTATCTATGCAATATTTTAATAAAGTGGCTATGTATCTGCCCTGCCTGCTTCCAGCTCATTAGAGTTGCTTCCCAGAACTATGATACCAAGTACTGCGGTTGACTCCTGCCCCCTCCCCAGGTCAGGATCACTTTCCTCTGTGCAACCATGGTGCTGTTCAGACATTAGTATTTTTGAAGCACTGAGCATAGTCCGTTTTAGCTATTAGAATTAGTTCCAAGTATAATGTGAACATGACTAGATTTTTGACAGGGTGTTGTTTGTTATTAAGTGCCATTGAGTTGGTTCTGACTCATAGCGACACTGTATAGGCTTTCTGTAGGCTTTGTGGTTAGCAGTCTAGTGCTTATCCTGCAGTGCTATACCAGGACCCCTTTTTCAGGGTGGTGGTGGTGGTGGTGTGCCATGGAGTTGTTCTGACTCATAGAGACCCCGTATAAGGGTTCTGAGGCTGTAACTCTATTATGGGAGCAGAAAGCCTCATCTTTTGCCCTCAGAGTGGCTGGTAGATTCTAACTGCTGACCTTGCGGGTAGTAGTCCAGCGCTTAATCCACTATGCTACCAATGCTCCTGTTTACAGGGAGGAGGCGGTTCTGACTCATAGCGACCCTGTATATGGTTTCCAATGAGCTACTGGTGGGTTTGAACCGCCGGCCTTGTGGTTAGCAGTTCAGTGCTTATCCTATAGCATCACATCAGGACAGTGAGCATCTATTATCTCTTTATCCATTACAGTGTCTTAAAGATACTAAGCATTCATAAATACGTGTGCCATTAACTCAAGAACCATGAAATAGTTCTTGGAAACTGGTAATAAAATTAGGACATTACATGGATGTGCCTAATTATACTTCTAAGCAATTAAAAAGCATGTAGGGAAAATACAGTACCCACCTCATAATTACTCTATACTATGACGAGCATAAAGCAGTACCTACCTAAATAAGTACTATGGAAATGAAATGCAGGCCCTACGTAAAGAAAGTTTTCAATAAGTATCAGCATATTATAATTTCATTCTTTTTCGTTTAATGATAAAAGCATTGAAAGCTGTAAAATTTTCTCAAGTCTAGTTTTATCATATTTCATAATTTTTATAGACAATATCCTCATAGATGAGTCCCAAATTGTTATTGCATTTTTCACTTTTAATTCCTCTCTTGACTTGGAAGTTGTTCAGTGTTGGCATTTTCCTCTAAAGTTTTTGTTTTACTGCGTTGTGATTAGAAGATGAGGTGTATTCCATTTCTACTGTTAAAGCGAATTTAGGTTTTCCGTGGCACTGTGGTGGAGTCCTGGTGTGGTTCTGCAGGATGAAGCACTGGTCTGCGGGGCCACTTTGAACCACAAGGTCTGTGGTTCAAACTCACCACCTGCTCCTTGGAACCCCTATACAGGGTCACTGTGAGTCGTTGATGGCACTTAACAACAACAATGGCGCTGTCGGATAAGCACTGGACTGCAAGGTCAGTTTGAATCACAAGGCCAGCAGTTCAAACCCACCAGCTGCTCCTCAGAAATACTATACAGGGTCGCTATGACAACATTTAACAACAAAAGACTTAGGTGAGAGAAAAGTTGGTATACTTAAACCAAATCCAAACCCACTACTGTCCACTCAGACTCAGTGACCCTCTAAAACAGGGTTGTTGTTGTTAGGTGCCATCGAGTCAGTACCGACTCATAACGACCCTATGCACAGCAGAACGAAACCCTGCCCAATCCTGGGCCAACCTCACTACTGTTGCCATGTTGAGTCCATTGATGCTGCCACTTGGCCAATCCATCTCGTTGGGGTTCTTCCTCTTTTTCTCTGACCCTCCGCCCTACCAAACATGATATTCTTCTCCAGCGACTGGCCCCTCCTGACAATTGTCCGAAGTATGAGAGATGAAGTTTGGCCATCTTGGCCTCCAAGGAGCATTCTGGCAGCACTTCTTCCGACACGGATCTATTGGTTCTTTTGGCAGCCCATGGCACTTTCAATATTCTCCAACACCATAACTCAAAAGCATCAGTTCTTCTAGGGGCAAATGCTTTATAGGTTGCATGTAAGCTACAGAGGCAGACCGCCACATCTGTCACCTGTGGAGTGGCCAGTGGATTCTAACTGACTTGTTGGTCATCAGAGCTCTTTCTAGAAACAAAGGGTTCTGTTTGTAAGTATTGCATTTCTCTATTGGATCTGGTTTTGTTTAGTTTACATAGAATAAAAATTAGGTGAAATCAAAAGGACTTTAAAAGCATTCTAGCAAGAAAGGCCATCAACAATAGTAAATGAAACCCGGAGAAGACCCTATGTAGCATCTAGGGCAAAGAATCTTTAAGAGGACCGTCCAGAAACCACTATTGGGTAAAATGAAAACCCGGAGTCTTGGTGTGGCGCTGTGCATTAATGTGATAGACTGCAAAGTCGCTTTGAACCGCAAAGCTGCTCCTCAGAAACCCTATACAGGGTAGCTATGGGTCAGAACCGACTCGATGGCACTTAACAGCAACAACAACATTGGGTAAAAGAAAGGACAACACGGCAATAAACAGTAAAGCAATATACATCATTAGCAAATATTTATGTATAAGTATATAAATATACATCAGAAATGCAGGTGTGCTTGGCAGAGTTTAAAGAAAGATGCAATGGGTTGATGGCCTAGTTTCCTGTGATGACAGTGGGGGGGACCTAAGGGATGGTCTGGTACCTCCTGTGGGCAATCTGGACAAAATCTGGATAGCAGTGCAAAAGCTCAGGCCCTTGACCCTACTCTTGTGGATCCCGCAAGATCCCCTCTCCCCCCCACCCCCAGGCGGTCCAGTGAACTGGAAGCCGGACAGGCTGTGGTGGAGGGCCATCCTGTGGGCAGGGTGACATCCATAGGCCTCCTACCTGTAAGGTGAGAAGCTGGAGGCACCTGCTAAGGGAGCCACCAAGGGGCGGAGCTGAGGCAGCTAGAGCAGGCATCCTGGACGGGGGCGGGCTCTGTGGGCGGGTCCCAGGGGCGGGGTTGTGGGGTGGAGGCGGGTCTCACAGGCGGGGCTGCAGCTGCGGCCACCTCAGCAAGGAACAGGAGAGTGGGTGGAGCTCCTGTGGGGGCGGCCACTTGGGAGCCGGCAAGGGGCGGGGCTGAGGCGGCGGGGCGGCCCTTTGGCGGTGCAGGAGAGGTTGTCACCACGGTCCCGACTCCCCCAGCACAGAGGAGGCCAAGGCCCGGGAGGGAGCGTGCCGGTGGCTCCCGCTGCTCACGCTCCTGAGGTCGGCAAGTCCTGCGCGGTCCTGGGCCCATGGCGGCGTCGGCGGCCCTGTCGGCTGCTGCTGCGGCGGCGGCCCTTTCGGGCCTGGTAGTGCGGCTGTCGCGCTCGGTGGCGGTCCGCGGCTCGTATGGCGCCTTCTGCAAGGGGCTCACACGCACGCTGCTCACCTTTTTCGACCTGGCTTGGCGGCTGCGCATGAACTTCCCCTACTTCTACGTCGTGGCCTCCGTGATTTTCAATGTGCGCCTGCAGGTGCGCATCGAGTGAGCGCCCGCGGCGGGGCCGGGCCGGGATCGCACAGCCAGGATCGCAGCGCCCGCCCTGTGCCCACGGCCCCGGCCACCTCACCGAGGACTGCGGAGGGAGGAGGGCGGGGCTCCGGCCCAACCGAGGACGGTCAGCGAGCCCGGCCAGACGCGCGCACACGTGCCACCGCCTGCAAGCGCACACGGACACTCACGGGGCCCTGCTCCTCTGAGACCTGTTGCCTCCGAGGCAAAAAAAAAAAAAAAAAAAAAAGCTCCCTTTTTGGAGAAACCCAGGGAACTGATTAGAGTGGTCCCGACTCACAAGGTAGGAGGGACGGGCCAGATAGACTTGTGCAGAGGGAAGCAGCAGGTGACAAGGATTGTAGACCTCAAGGATCTGCAGTGGAGGGGGTGGCATCAGCCTCGGGAAGGTCCTCCTGCAGCGGAGAAATGCGCCACCCCTGACACCCACGGCCCAGACTTTAACCGCTCCCCATCCTCTGAGGTCCCACAGTGTCACCTGAACACGGGCAGTGGCTCCAGGGGAGGGCAAGCCAGACAGGAAGGGTGGTCTGCCCACTTCGCGCCCTGGCCCTTCACCCAGCGGCCTCTTGCCGCCTTTGGGTCAGGAGCCCAGCCTCTGCCTGTACTTGCTGCCACAGTTGCTGCACCCCCCAGGGCACCCCCAAAGTCTTTCATGGAGAATGAGGAGAGCAGGAAAAAACGGCCCCTCCAGGCACCATTTGCTGCTCCTACATCTCAACAGATTCTCCTCAGTCCCTCCCACCTCCAGTGCCCTCCCAGAGCCACAGAAGGAAGGCCACCCTGCAGTTCAGCCAGCTTTCAGGGGGCCTGAGGATGGGGGAGAGGAGGCACCCCATGGGAGACAGCCCCCTCAGGCTGGTCAGTGGCAGAGGAGGCAGAGAGGGTACAGAGGGCTGGAGCGGCAGCAACTGGGGCTAATGGAGGCTCTGGGTAGGAGGCATTGTCGACTCTCTTATCTCTTTGTCTCTTTCAGGAACTGGGGCTGTGTAGGCAGTGACCACCCTTTCTCTGCCTGGTCAAGACTGCCAAGTCCCTCTAGTGCCTCCCCGTCCGTTCTGGGGTCACTGGAGTTGCAGCGGAGTGAAGGCCTGGCAGAGAGCCGAAGAAGCCCAGCTAGCAGAGGCCTGGTGGTCTGGCTCTGGTGTGGGGGAAGGCCAGCACTCTGTGATCTGGACAAACTGTGTCTCCTGACCACACTGTGAAGGGGAGGAGTTCTCCAGCCTGGTGACTAAGGGAGCTGGGGATGGGGAGTGGGAGTAAGGGGTGGTGAGGGGGGAGGAGGAGGGACTTGCTTGTTGTTGCACTGATAGAAGTGGGAAGCAGAATCTGCCTCAAGGCCTGCACTCCCCCATGCCCCTGCCCTGTTCTCCAAGAGTTGGTATCCTGTGGTGGGGGAGGAGAGCACAGGGTTCCCAGAGGACCTAGAGAGAGAGGGGTTCAGGGATTGGGGGGTTTAACTCCCCTTGGAGAAGGATGGAAGGCCATAGGCAAGCTCAAGAGCCTGACCTAGGAAGAAGACAGAGAGATGATTCCCAGCATCCCCTAGGGAGGGAGCCAGGGTCCTCACCCACACAGTCCAGCCTCCCCACCCTACCCCACACTTGACCAAAGGTTCCTCCGTAGTAGGTGGCACAAGCCAGGTAACTGGGATGGTGGTGGTGGTTTGGGTGGGGGTTCTGACTCAGTTCCTGGGGACCTACTGTAACCAGGAAGGCTACACCCAGGGTGGGATGGAGCTGGGACCCTGGCATGACTTTTGTGTCTGTCCCTAGGTTCTTCTCCCTGCTGCCCCCCCCCATCACAGTGCAGAATTGTCCAGATGGGCATGGCCTGGTCCTGGAGGCCCTGGGTGTGCTGCTAACAGTGGGGATCTGGGGGGCAGGCCTGGCCCTCCCCGGACCCACCTTCTGGTGCTGGTTGCTGGAAGCCCAAGAGCAAGCTGCAGCAGGCTGCTCAGCCCAGGGACAGAGAGGTCCTGTCTCATTGCCCTCCATCCTCTGCTGTCCAGCTGGAGCTGGGGGCCTAGAAGATGACCTCTGCCAGCTTCAGCCCAGCCACTGAGGCTGGACACAGCCGCTCGGGCCCCTGCCCTCCCCACAGCCTGAGCCCAATGGCATTTGTCCTTGTGCCAAGCCTCCCAGGAGCCCCCAATCCAGGTGGATCCTCTCATCTACCCCAGCCCTCTCCACCCAGAGCCACTTCTGGGGGCGTGTCAGCCTGATGGTTCCAAGTTTCCATCCACAGATCTGGGGGGAGGGCAGCGTCCCCTGGGTTGCCCCACAGATGTGGCCCTCTCAGACCTAGCCCCCACACCCTGAGCATCCTCAGCTCCAGCCTCTTCCTGGGCCAAATTGGAAGGGGGGACCCTGAGATGACTGTACAGGCTGACAGTGTGGGGAGGTGGGGATCCAGCTGTTTGTAGGATGCACTCTTGGTATGCAGGGCTCCCTGGGGCTCCCTGGGCTTGGCACACCTGCTTCCCTCCAGGAGCAATGTGTGGCAGAGCTTTGAGGTCCGGCCCCCTCTTACAGGGCAGCTCCCCTCCCCCCAGGCCTCCAGCCTTGAGCCTCCACCCTGCCCTTGGATGTGGTGTCTTGGCTCAGAAGGATTGGCTGGGGCAAGGGCAGGGACAGCCCTTGTACCTCTTTTCTTACCTCGCAGGTCTTGGCAGTTGGATCTTTCTGCTTGTCCTCTGCTTTCTCCCTGCCCAGGACCCTGGCTGCCTGAGGGCATCCCAGTGCACTGTATTTATTTGCAGTCTGTTTTCCAGAAGTTTCAAATACCTTCCCGAATGAGCTGACTTGTTTTGCTTTGTGTGGTTAACTCTGTGCTGGTCAGCACAACCCCGTCAGAGAAATGGCCTCATTTCTGCTGTTGTCAAATCTTGTTGACTCTTTAAGTGAAAAACAAAATCCTTAAATTCAAATAAAATACAATAAAACCTAGGCCTCCTGTTTCTGGCTGATGTACTAGTCTGAGGAAGGGAGAGGTTTCAGTGTGGAGTTGACCAATTCTGAGGACCAGGACCCAGGAGAGGTGAAGGGGAGGCATCCTCAGGGTTGAACTCTGAGCAGGTAAGGGGTGGAGGGCTGTTCAAAAGGCACTCTGAGACCCCACTCAACTTGGACCACCGCCCCAGAAGAGGGCAGCAGAGGCCTGGGCCCAAGGGGGTGAGCCGTGCCAAGGGATACAGAAGTCCTTTGTTCAAACCACCTCACACATAGGCCTTCCTTCCATCGTAGAGTCTGGTGTTCAAAAGTGTTTGTTCCTTTGAGGGTGACCTGAAGTCAAACAGGGTCTGTGCAGCAGCAGGTAGTGAAGGCCCGGGCCCCCCCCTGCCGCTCAGCTTGGTGTGGGTTGTGGAGAAGGTAACCCAGCAGGACTTGGGCCCCCTGCTTCCCTTCCCCCACATTAGACCCAGGCTCTGTTCCCTCAGCCTCC
>NW_006409016.1:197181-198277 GCF_000296735.1 Chrysochloris asiatica | reverse complement strand
GAATTGCTGGATCATAAGGTATTTCTATTTTCAACCTTCTGAGGAAACGCCATATTGCTTTCCAGAGAGGTTGGGCCATTTTGCAGTCCCACCAGCAATGCAGGAGTGTCCCAGTCTCTCCACATCCCCGCCAGCATTTATTGCCCTCTACTTTTTTCATCTTTGCTATTATTGTTGGTGTGAGATGATATCTCATTGTTGTTTTGATTTGCACAAATGATTCCATTTATATTAAATATAATATAAATAGGTAAATCCATAGGGACTGGTTGTGGGGGTTGGGGGCAGGGGGAGGGGAGAATGGATTGCTTAGTGTTTATAGGGGTCACTTTCATGGGTGATGATAATGTTTGGAAACTAGATGGAAGTGATGGTTAGTTGCACTACGTTTTAAATGTACTAAATGCCACTAAACTGTACATTTGAATATGGTTAACTTCATGGTACGTGAATTTCAACTCAATAAAAAATAATTTTCTGACCTTTATGTTTGGCATAGTCACTGAGCCTCTTGCTTAGATGAACTTCTCTTCTGGCCTTTCCTTAACCCTCTGCAGTGACCCTCATCCTTGCCCCATGTCATTAAGAGTTCACCATTAGGTGGAATCATGAGCCCTATCCAGAACCATCTGAGGTGTGACATTCCCGCTAGAAAGGACAAGTAGACCAGCATGGAACAGCTAGACTTACAGAAGATACATCTTCAAAGAAATACCATCAGGAAAAACCCAAAACAAAAATGGCAGTATGATTGCCTACTACAAGAACAAGCAAGTTGTTCACTGCTGAGCCATCAAGGCAAGCAATCAAGTCCCTTCAGGACAAACCCCCTCTAAGACATAAATGCAAAGGGAACACATGAGCAGGCATGTAAGCTTGCTGGCGACCACGTTGTTCTACTGGCAAGTGGAAGAGGGGGAAAGCCAACAATGAAGAAATGGGCTGAGTTCAACCATGTGCTGTAGACTCCTATTGACCTCAAGATGAAAGAGGAAAGAGGAAGCGCTGGTTGTACCAAAGTGTGGTGAGACCTGTGCAGTCCTGAGCCTATGGACAAGGATATAGCCACGGAGGGCTAGAGCTGAGAGTGAAGCAT
>NW_006409016.1:195221-197056 GCF_000296735.1 Chrysochloris asiatica | reverse complement strand
CTTGGTGTGGGTTGTGGAGAAGGTAACCCAGCAGGACTTGGGCCCCCTGCTTCCCTTCCCCCACATTAGACCCAGGCTCTGTTCCCTCAGCCTCCTCTCCCTGGCTCCTCAGAGAAGCCCAGTCTGTGACAGTCCTGAGGGCAGACAAGCTGACAGAAGGCTGGTGAGAAGCCCAGGGATCTGGCAACAGGACTCAGGACTCAAGGGGGAGGCCTCCTGAGGACACAGGGCTGTGGTCAGACAGACCCCCCCAGTCTAGAGCTAGGAGTTCCCAGGGGTCAGCCATGGCTGTGAAACCCTGTGGCACTGCCATCTCTGGAGGGATGGACCTGCCCTGACTGGGTGCTTTCTCACAGAGAGTGTTAGGAATACCAGTGGACATTTGGATTCCATGTTGCATGAGCCAGCAGCACCAGAACTCTTAAAAGTGGTCAAGAGCAAAGATGGCAGCTTGAGGACTAATGTGTGCCTGAGCCAAGCTATGGTATTTTCAATAGCCTCATATGCATGTGAAAGTGTATAAGGAAGACAGCAGAAGAATCGATGCATTTGAGTTCTGGTGTTGGAGAAGAATATTCAAACTACCATGAACTGCCAGAAGACCAAACAAATCTGTGTTGGAAAAAGTACGACCAGAAGGCTCCTTAGAAGCCAGAATAGCCACACCTTTCATACTCTGGACATGTTAAAAGGAGGGACCAGTCCCTGGGAAAGGACATTATGCTTGGTAAAAACAAGAGGAAGGCACCCAATGAGATGACTTGGCACAGTGATAGAAGCACAAGTGTAACAACAATCGTGAGGATGACGCAGGACAAGGCATTGTTGGGTTCTGTTGTGCAGAGGGTTACTATGAGTCAGAACCGACTCAAGAGCACCTAACAACAGCAGCAATAACATACAAATCATCCCCTTTACATATAGCTTTCCATATCATCAAGTAGGCTTCTCTGTCAATTCTGCCTTGTGCTCCCTTGTAGGACACAGTCAGCATGCACTGACTGCCCTGCACCTCTGCCATCTTGCCCTTCTTCGTGGTTGGAATCTGGTGTTTTGTTTTGTTTCTCTAAATGATGCAATGCCAGATAAAATGGGCTTGAGGAAACTGAACAACTTTTGTGAATCAAAGAACACTATCAGGAAAATGAAGAGGTAACCTACAGAATGGGAGAAAAGATTCAACAATCTTATACTAGGGGCCTTCAAAACGTTCGTGGAAAAATTCCATTATTCTTTAATACCATTTTCCATGAACATTTTGAAGGTCCCTCATATATCTGACAAGGGACTTGTATCCTCAGTTATAAAAATGACTCTACTTAATAATAAAAATCCAATTAAAAATCGGCAAAAGACTTGAATAGGCATTTCTCCAAAGAAGATAGCAAAGGGCCACCAGCATGCACAGGAAAAGACGTTGAATGTCCTTAGTCATTGTTGTTAACTGTCCTAGAGTCATTTCTGACTCAGAGTGACCCTTAAAGGGTTTCTGAGGAGTGATTGTTGGGTTTGAACTGCCAAATTTGCAGTTAGCAGTCTTGTGCTTATCCTACCAGGGAAATGCAATTCAAAACTACAATGACATACAATTTCAGACACAGTGAAATGTCTCTTATTAAAGAAAGGAAAAACTAACTGGAGAGGTATCGGGGACCAGCCTCTACAGGGAAGTTTGGTTCACGAAGTAGGGAGATCTGGTGGCAAAAGAAATAGAAAAAGAATACACACAAAGACGTGATGAGACAGACAAAGAGACACCCTGAGACCAGAGTGGATGCAAGACTGGCAGGCAGACCCTGGATTGCAGGCATCATGGCCCTGCAGGCAGTAATGCA
>NW_006409016.1:185615-188099 GCF_000296735.1 Chrysochloris asiatica | reverse complement strand
GATAGAGTCCCCACTGAATAGTTTTCATCCTGTCTAGATGGGTCTGGTAAAAAGAGATGGGGATAAGATTCTTATGATTCAATAGAGAGTAACAGTTATCATGACTGACTGCCACAGTCACAACTGTAAAGGTAGAAGTTGTGTAACAAAAACAGGGGACTGGTTAATCTTACAGTCCAGAAACAGAGGACCCTAAGACCATCAGGGGAGAAAAGCACAAGCATGGAATGCGGGACCCTATTCAGAGAAGCAGCGACACCAGAGATGGAGGCAGACATGGGGACATGGAGATAGGGAGCAGCTGAGGACTCTAGACTCATGGAAAGAGAGAGACTGAGAGCTGGATGCCAGGAGGCAGGCTTACAGAGTGTGCCCTTTGGTTGTTTAAATAATTATATATTTCTGAGTGTTTCTACGTACATCCCCGACACCCCCCCAAAAAAACAACAACAACAACAACAGAGGGAATTAAAGCAAATACTGTTGACTGATGATGCACGGAGGAGATTGTAATCATTGCAATGAAACCATGATATAAAGCCGAGGTTCTGCCATGAAAACTATTATTCAGTTCACAACAAAAAACTTAAAAAAAATACTCAGAACAAAATTTACCAAAAACAAACAAATAAATGGCAGCCTCAAGTATTTTTTTTTGAAAACAGACAAGGTATAAAGAATATACTTTCACAATATATATAAAAAAAAGAGCTCACCAAAGTAGCCCATTCCCACACCATTCTTCTTAAAGGGTCCTGGACCTTTCCCCATTAGGGTGGCCCAGACACTGTGGGATTGGAGGGAGTGATGTGCCTCAGGTGGCCACAGTCACTGCAGCTGCATAGTGGCCAGCAGCAGAAATGGCTGGCTGTCCTTCCTTTTCCAGCATAGCCAGTGCACCCACAGCCGGTTGGGTTTGACTCTGCTCTAACCTTGGACACAGATAGACCACTTTCTTGATATATTGGTGCTGCCCACACATAAAGGCCTGCTCTCTGGGGACCCAACCCTCACTTATCCCACGACTCCACACCCCCAAAGGGGCTGATTTCAGCACCTCCTCCACCTCGGAGAAGGATCAGGGAGAGCAGCAGGACCCCAGGAGGTAAGAGCCCCTCTGAGGAGCACTTCAAAAGAGCAGGCAAATGGACTGCAGAGCTGGAGCCCTCCACAAAGTGTGACCAGACCCTCAGAGGACAACGGGGTCAGGTTCCTGATCTACCCACAGGCCAGAGTCTCAGCCAGGCTCTGGGACTTGCCTGAAGCAAGTGAATCACTGGTCCCTTGGCTAATGTTCTTTCTGACACACAGAATAGGTGCTCTCTAGTCCCAGCCTTGTCCCCAGAGGCCTGGCCTCTCGAGGAGGCCCTTACTTGTTCACCGTGATGTTCCAGGCTTTTCCTGGCATCTACGCTCCAATGCCTCATGACACTTCCTCTCCCCTCCTTATCCAAGCCAGCGGTGACTCCAAAACTCCATGGCAGAAGACCTCAGAGATGCTCTCCCTGGGGCTCTCAGAAGTAATTCCAGAGAGTCTCCAGCAGGTGGCGCTGCTCTCAGAACATAGACTTGACTCCTGATGGCTGATGAGCATCTCACCCAGTTTCTACAGTTAGCTTTTTCTAAAAGTGGTGGTGGTGGTTAAGTGCTATGGATTTGGTTCTGACTCATAGAGACCCTGTCTAGGGTTTCCGGGCTTGTAAACCTTTACGGGAGCAGAAAGCCTCATCTTTCTTCCGCAGAACTGCTGGTAGTTTCGAACTGCTGACCTTGAGATTAGCAGCCTGATTCATAAATCACTACGCTACCAGAGCTCCTTTTTCTAAAAGTAATACAGCAAAAAGGTGGGAAATATAGTTTTTCTTATTTATAGAGCTGCAAGATCTTAAGTAAATAGGCATTTGTGAATTGTTACGTGCTTCTGGTTCCTCCACAGGCGACAGCAGTGGTTCTCAAAAACCTTCGGAAGCAGCGCGCCAAATCCTGGAGGCGTGTCATTCCCGTCCTTTACACCAGGCGGCGCAATGCAGTTCCAGAGGTTTTGGAGGGAGAAACCAGCTGGGTTTGAATCCAGATGCAGGCTATGAGCTGGGTGACTCTAGCCAAGTACCTCACAGTCTCTGAGCGTCGCTTTCCTCATTTGCAAAATGATTTATCATTCATAGGGTGATGTGGGGAATCTGTGAAAATAAGTAAGTGCTTAGCACGGTGCCTGAGAAGCAAGAGTCAGTCAGGAAGTGAGGACCAGCCTGTGTTAGCTATTGGCATTGTCACTAGCTCTCCGGGGATTCAGAAAAGCAGGCCCAGGTCAGTGGTAAATTAGGATACCAACTTTCTCGTTAAGTGCAGCGGCTCTATCGGCTCTATCACTTAATAAGGGACTGCAGGCACTTATCATCGCTCACTTTCTCTGAGCCTCAGTTAACATTAGGATGGTGGGCGCCCACTAGTGGTTCTACGGGAGAAAGATGAGGCTTTCTGCTC
>NW_006409016.1:184894-185515 GCF_000296735.1 Chrysochloris asiatica | reverse complement strand
TATAAATGTAAAATGGCGCATCCACGGAGGAAAACAGTTTGGCGGTTCCTTCCAAAGTTAAACAGAGGATTTTCATAAACCCAAACCAAACCCACTGACATTGAGTAGATTTTAACACAATGACCCTATAAGACAGGGTAGAACAACTCTATAAGACTGTGAATTCTGATTCTGAGACGGTAAGTCTTTATGGAAGCAGACTGTTTCATCTTTTTCTCCCAGACATGCCAGTGGATATGAACCACTGGCACTTATTCCACTGCACCACCAGATTTCCTTAGGATTTTCATTTGATCCAGCAATTCTACCCCTAGGTATATCACCCAAAAAATTACAAGCAGGTATTGAAACAAATACTTATGTATGAATGTTCATAGTAGCATTCTTCTCAATAGTCAAAAGTTGGAAATAACCCAAATGCCCTTCAACTGATGACTGGGGAAACACAATTCAGTCCATCTGTACAATGAAATGCTATTCAGTCATAAAAATCAATCAGGTATTAATGCATTTACAATGTGGATGAACCTCGAAAATGCCACCCTGAGTGAAAGAAAGCCCCCCACAAGAAGCCACCTATCGTATGATGCCAAATGATTCCATTTTTTTTTTCAGGTTTTT
>NW_006409016.1:183089-184485 GCF_000296735.1 Chrysochloris asiatica | reverse complement strand
AGCCACTGTGCGGGAGAAACATGAGGCTTTCTGCTCCTGTAACGATTTACAGCCTCGGAAACCCTATACTGGGTCTCTATGAGTCAGAACCGAATCCACGGCACACTATCACTACCACCACCACCAAACACTATACCAACAGCCAACCAAGGAAGGCAGGGATGGAAGCATGGTAGCTCCATAGGACAAGCACTGGACTGCAAAGACTGAGAGGTTCGAGCCCACCAGCTACTCCATAGGAGAAAGATGAGGCTTTCTGCTCTCGCAAAGGATTTTAAAAAGCCTCTGAAACCCTATATAGGATAGAAACCGACTCCAAGTCACTTAACAACAACAATTCCTAAAATCAGCCCTGAGCCACCCTGACGAGCGCAAGTCTTCCCAGGCTGGTGAGCCCCACAGGCCTGAACCCAGGGTCCCTGGAGCTGTCTCTCTTCACAAGGTCCAGCGGGAGTGAAACAAACTGTAGGAGAAGGGCTGTGCTCACTTTCCTGTCCCCGCTCCCGATAACATGGGTCTCTTCCTTCCCATCTGTAGATTCAGGTCAGCCTGACTTGAGTCCTGACCCCAGAGTCTCTCTCTCACTGAGGCCCAGGATGCTGCTGGAAGCCCTTGTTTTTGTGGTGTGTCCTGGCCCAGGACTGCGGAATAAGATGCCTCGGTACCCTACAGGCACCCTGATGCCAGAGTCCAAGCCAAATAAAAATCTACAGCCATCAAGTCGATTCCAACTCATAGCCACCTGATAGGACGAAGAAGAACTGCTCCACAAGGTTTCCGAGGCTATGAATTTTTACGGGAGGGAGCAAGCCACCTCATCTTTCTCCCATGGAGCTGCTGGTGGAACAGTTGCCCAGTAGGCCCTAAATATTTCACATACACATCTGAAATGCAGCCGTCCACCAGCAGATGGTTCAGCTGAGGGCCGAGTGAATCCCACACCACCTTACCTCCTCCTGGGCTTCTTAAGGACAGGGAAGCATCTGAGCCCAAATAGCTTTAGGCCTGGTGGGGTTCCCAGAACCCACTGAGTAGGAGACGTTGAGAACTGTCTTCTGGCTAGTGCCAAGGGATTGTCTCTGCACAAACAGGATGCGGGTGCGCATCAGGGAGGTGGCTGTTGTCGTTAGGTGTCCTCCAGTAGATTTTGATTCATGGTGACCCTGGGTGACACAGCAGAATTGCCTCTTTGGGTTTCCAGGGATGAAATAGCCAGGTCTTTCTTCCAAGGAGCCACTGGATGGATTTGAACTGCCAATCTTTGGGTTAGCAGCTGAACTCTTAACCATTGTGCCCACCAGGGCTTCTTGTCAGGGGAGGAGCACTCTATGGTCTGACTGGTGACCACATTGGTCACCGACAAGGGGAAGTGAGGGAAAAGTAGCAATGAAGCTGC
>NW_006409016.1:177843-182264 GCF_000296735.1 Chrysochloris asiatica | reverse complement strand
TGGAGAGATGGAGCGGCTGGGGACTTTGTCTGGGAGAGGGAGAGGGGCTTTGTGCTGACCACCATGGGGCAGGCTTATGGGGTATATCCATTGGTTGATGGATGATGCATTGAGGGGAATGTAACCATGGCAAGGAAATGATATAGATGGGATCAATGTGAAGCTAATGTCCTCCATTGTAAACTATCACATAATTCACAATAAAACATTTAATAATAATAAAAAAGAATTTTCTGACTTATAGATAATGTTAGAGTCAAATGAGAGAAATGGAGAAATGAGACAGAGAGAGACTGGTTTAATAACAAAGACAGGTTTATTTAAGACAAACCTGGGAGGGGCTTTCCCACCAGAGTCAGAAGCACCCTCTGTCACAGGCTGAGGGGTTGTTGTTTGGGAGGTGGCAACTTTGGTGGGCTAACCAGGGGTGGAGTTTGGGAGGGCCTAACTTTGGGCAGCCTTGGGGAAATTGACATTTACAGAAACTTCAGAGTTGTGGCAGTTGGTCTCAAGATGGCCACCATCAAGCTCCCTCATTCCAGCCTTCTGTTGATGAGGGAATGGGGGTGTCATTCTCATTCTGGCTGCTTCCTGCTGAGTCGGGGCGCTGTTGGGGGGGCTGTTTGAAGATCCTGGAGAAGTAGAGTTGTGGTTAGATGATCTTGGGCCTTTGCTCTGAATATGCCTGCTATTCTTTCTGAAAGAAAACACTTAAAAAGGTTGATTAAGCAAGGGAGAAAAAGGAGGTCGACTGATATAAGCATAATCAGGGAGAGGAGGGTGCTAGCCAGGAGAAATAAAAAGGTGGGGGGAGAGGGTCCAGAAGATGTGGGTTTGGACTTGAGCAAGTTTTGGGCTTGGAGTTTCTTTACTTGGTCCCTGACAGTATCTTCAAGGTTTAATATTGAAAAATATCAGTGCTGGAGGGAGGAATGGGTGACAGAAGAGTGTAGGGGTTGGGACTACCGGAAAAGTAGGACACACAGCTTGATTAATCCAATAGAGATCTTGGATGAGTCATATGTTCCATTGGGTTTTCATACTGGAAGAATAGGAGTGTTGTGTGTGGAATGGGTAGATATGAGGATGTGGGATCAAAGAGTTAGGAAATAAAGTGTTGGAGGTCATGGAGATCTTTAGGACTAAGGAGGTATTAAGGGATTGCGATGACACATAGGATCCTTTAATGAAAATTGTATAGGGGTGTGGTGATGGGAAATAACAGGAATGTCAGTGTTCCAAATTATGGGGTTAATTTTTGGTGAAGTGATGGTCTTAGAAACTCAAAATTAAGTACAGCTCCGAATTTGGGTAAGAGGTCACATCTTAAAAGAGGAACGGGGTACTGGGCCATTACTAAAAAAAATGAGTGAAGGAACAACTGAGGGGTGGTGTTTGTTTAGGAGTGGTGGATATGCTGTTCATTCCAATTACTGAGACAGAGGAAGAAAGGAGTGTACCTCTATATTCTGTTAGAATTGACAGACTCGCCCCAGTATCCAGTAGGAAAGAGATGGTCTTACCAGATACTGTACCGGCTACCCTGGGTTGTGAGGCTTGTCACTGTGGAGGCGGAGAAACCCAGGAACTGTCTGTCTTCTGAGAGAGCTAATGCAGATTAAAGGTCTTTTGCAGGTGGTTGGGGGGGCTAAAGATTGGACTGAACCTGACCTGGGAGGGCGTCCCTGGTGGGGGCAGTCTATCTTTCAGTGACCCCATTGGCCACATATTGGGCATGGCTTAGTTGGTGGCCTCGGGTTAGGGCACAGTTTTGCCCAGTGTCCAGCCTGCCCACACTGATAGCACATTCCAGGGACTGTTGTACTAGTTCCTTTTCTGGGCTGGGGTGAGTGTGAGCTGGCAGATTCTAGCATTGGATATTTAATGCGGACTTTTCTTTTTGGTCCCTGTGTTCCTTGTCTCGCTTGTTAAAAACCTTGAAGGCTTCGTTTAGGAGGTCTCGTGGGGTTTGAGGACCTTCTTCTAACTTTCGTAATCTCCTTCTAATGTCGGTAGCAGACTGGGAAATAAAGAGAAAATTAAGTAAAGTTTGGCCTTGTCTTGATTCTGGGTTCATATTGGTGTATTTTACCATGGTTTCTGAAAGGCGGGAAAGAAAGAATGCGGAATTTTCATCGGGACCTTGGATGACCTCAAGTAATTTACCATAATTGTCAGCCTTATGGGCGTTTTTATCCATTCCATTTATCAAACAATCAATCATGTGATCCCTTTTTTTGGTGCCTTCACTTCCATGTTGGTAATTCCAATTAGGCTAACTCCGAGGGATGGCATCTGCCACTACAGGGTGACGGGTGGGTCCTGCTTATGGAGGACTTCTGCATGGGCCTCTGTCGCTCTCCATAAGAGTTCCCTTTCTTCTGGGGTCAAGGTAGCATTTAAAATAATACAAATATCATGCCAAGTTAAACTAAAAGACTGTGTTATCCGCAGGAATTCTTTGCGGTACTTGACTGGGTTTTCAGAAAAGGATCCTAAGCGTTCTTCTACCTGGGAAAGTTCGGACATAGAAAAAGTAATATGCACTTGGGTGGGGCCATCAACCCCAGCTACTTCCCTTAAGGGGAGTATAGTTGGTGCTGTATTCCAGGATCCTGTGACTGGTGGCAAGGAAGGAAGATCTTTGAGAGGTGTAGTGGGAAAAGGGGGAGGGGAAAGAGGCAATGGAGGAACCAGGGGACAGGGGAGGGGGGTATGAGGCTGAGGCAGGAAGTGGCATAACAGGTGGGGAGTGAGCAACAGCTAGTGCAAATGGTGGGTGGGGCACAATGGCTGGCATAATGGGTGGGGGAGGAGCAGCAGGAGGTTGATGGAACTATGGGGAAGGCTCCTTGGCAGGATCAAAAGGAAGATCAGGAGGAAATACTTTCCTGGAGGGTTTTTCATTTAAAAGGAGAATTTGTTGAGCTAAGCAAGATTGACAAAGGGAGGGGTGCAAGTGGAGGAAGAGAAAGGCTTGGACATAAGGAACCTCCTGCCATTTGCCGTTTTTTTGGAGGAAGTTGTCAAGGTCTTTGAGAATTTGGAAGTCGAAAGTGCCATTCTCTGGCCACTGGCTATCATTGTCCAGTTTATATTGTGGCCAGGCTATATTGCATAACGAAATTAAGTTTTTTTGATTGATATCTGTTAATTTTAATTTCTTAAGGTTTTTCACAAGACAGCCTAGAGGCGAAGAGTGAGGCGGTTTTGAATCTCCAGCTCCCATTTTGGGCAGGTCAAGGAGTCACAGCTGAAGACGGTGTCTACCTTCTCACAGGGCATCCCGGGTGAGGAGGTACACGACCGGAGGTCCGACTGTCAGACCAGATGGTCTGGAGAGGGATATGGGCATCCCTGTACCCTCTTCCAGGGGAGACCAAGTGATCTCTGAGGATCAGGGGATGAGGCAGAATCTCCTGGGATCCTCAGGAGAAGGTGCCAGGGGCTGGCTTACCTCGATCCAAGAATTTGTGACCGGTGTTGCATGAGGAAAGAGCTGGCAAAATGGGTGTTACAATCCTCTTGAACAGGTCTGTGGTCCCTCACAGTCCGTTGCAGAGGGAGACAGAGGAGAAAAGCAGGCTACTTGTATGAGCAGTCGGACAAAGAGGTCCTGGGTTCAGGAATTTTAAGAGTTCACTGGGGTGTGCCCCAGTCAGAGCCTTGCAATTCTCCTGACTGAATCTGCAATTTCTCGCAGTCTGCTTTAGAAAAAGAGAGAGATAGAGAGAGAGAGAAAGATGTTTGCCAGGAACTCTTAGGTTTCAGGAGTAAGCCCGGGACTACTGCTGCTGCTCACTGCTTCCTGAGTTGCAAGAGAGAAAGAGAGGGAGAGAGAGAAAAGCGGACTACTCATGAGCAGTTGGAGAAAGAGATCCTGGTTCAGGAGTTTTGAGAGCTCACTGGGGTGTGCCCCAGTCAGAGCCTCGCAGTCCTCCTGACTGAACCTACAACCTCTCGCAGTCCGCTTGAGAGAGAATGAGAGAGAGAGAGACAGAGAAAGTGAGAGAGAGAGGTGAATGGGGTGGTTGCCAGGAACTCTCAGGTTTCAGGAGTAAGCCCGGGACTACTAACGAACACTGCTTCCTGAGTTGCAAGAGATTCCCAGCTCCCAACTCCCGACAGAGACAGACAGAGCGTCTGGCTCAACAGCAAAGACAGGTTTTAGTAAACCTGGAAGAGGCTTTTGGACCAGAGTCAGAAGCACTTTGCTGCACAGGCTGAGGGCTTTTATAGGGCTTGCAGGGTGGATTTGGGAGGCGCTAACTTTGGCGGCTCAACAGGGGTGGAGTTTGGGAGGGGCTAAGTTTGGACCTCGCCAGATGGAACACACAGAAATCAAATTGACTACATCTGTGGAAAGAGAAGATGGAAAAGCTCCATATCATCAGTGAAGACAAGGCCAGGGGCAGACTGTG